>NC_057399.1:51746219-51995618 GCF_019320065.1 Cervus canadensis
ACTCTGATTGACTTATCTTTTATTATACATGGTCTTTCTCTTACCTTGTTTGATAGCATTCTTATGAATTATAGCACTCCTTTGTACTAAGGCATTGTTTCCAGCAGGCCCCTGTTAAAATGCAAATATGCCATCTGGCAAGCCTTTACCTCATTAGCTCACACCATCTCAGCAGCACATATTATGTATCATATTAGATATGGAAGAGACACTGAGCTGATGAACTCTAAGAGAAGACGGATGGAAAAATCCCAAGAAGGGGGTGCTTTGGGATATGGACTAGCGGCAGTAGAGTGGAAAGAGAAGAGTAAGATGCAGAGTAGGGGGAACGGAAAACAGTTTTTCCAAGTTTAGCGTTTCATCCAGATCCTGACTGTGATGGATTCAAAGAGACACAGAAAGCTGGTGCTGGAAGAGAAATTCACAAGCATGTGATCAAACACTTTTACTTTACACATGAGTAATCGGAGGTTGCAAAGAGCTAAGTGACCGCTTTAAGTGCCCTCAACTGGATTCTCATCATTAGCTCTTAAAGCCCAGAGGGCCTGCACTTACCTAATACCTTAATATTTCACAGTGTGTAAAGGTGCACACTTATTCACATCCAATTTTATGTGCATACTTGGTAGCTTTTACTGTCTTCAAGTGCATTGAAATCCCCTAAATATTTCTGTTCTGTTCTCCCACAGCGGTTGATAGAATGAGGGTGATGCCTTCTCTAGTCATTGCTGACCAAAGTCGATCTCCCAGCAGAAGTAGAGTTTGGTTAAAAATTCAGAGAAATTAAACTCCAGGGTAGCCCTGTCTAGGAGACTGTGTGCTAAAATATTTAACAGATTTCTCCTGGGTTCATAATCCTATACCCAAGTCCTGACATACACGGAGAAAAGTCTTATGTCCTGTGCTAAAACCCACATAACCACCCCTACCTTCCTTGTCCAATTTCTGACTACCACACGTGTGACTACATAGTCAAGTTGGGGATTTGAGGTGAGTGCCTGCTTCCAGAGGTTACTTTCCAGAGTATGAATAGGAGAGGCTCTATTTCTATAGATACATAGCAAATATGAGCAGAGACAGTTTATTTGTAACTGCAGAAATGGTTGTGTTTTGGGGTTTTGAAACAGCAATGGGTGAGATTTCTCAGGAAATAGCCAGTAAACCTCTGAAATATTGACATCTTTTATTAAAAAAATAAAATTATAATAAGCTGGGTTTCCCTCAGAAGCCCTAATTTCAAATATTCTATGTCATCGCCCATACTCATTTTAAACATAACCACATTTTTTTTTCTGATTAAGAAACTAATGTACTCAACTTGTGAAAGATAAGGAAACTAAGAGAAATAGTCAGGCTAAAACAGCCTCTTCCATTAAATTCCCTTATCTAGAAATAAACTCTATAAACCTCATATATTCCTGTTCAGGAATGTTAGTTGTGAATTCAGCAGTTTCACCATCATCTTCTGGTCTCCTCAGAGAAGATGAGAACTACATGTCCTCAAATTCCTGCTCTGTGAATCCAGGTTAGAGTTTCCTAAGTGAGAGGCAAGAGATTTGAATAGAAGAAAATGAGGGGCTATTATTAATATTATTTGGGAGAAGTGGAAGTGAGAGTAAGGAGCACACAAAAGATGGAAAATGGCTTTCTTAACGAAGAACTGCCCACCTGCCTGCTTGTCAGCTGAGACAGCTATTGAGAGAGATTATGGAGAATTGCAGCAGCTCCTTTTGGAGAAATAAAACCCTCCATACCATGGAACACACATTAAAATGTCTGTCGTTTCCTTAACTGAAGCCTGACCATATATTTTCCTTTTATTTTTAAAGTGCGTGTGTGTGTGTGTGTGTACACACATACATGTATACACACACACACATATATATTGTCTCATTTTGTATCTTAATATTATATTAAATGAACTCTATCATTAAATAGCTTATTGTTTATATAATACTTTAAATCATTTTGGCATCTTTAATCTTTCTCCAATATGTGGCACTTTAAGATTATTCCATTTCAACAATGTCATGAATGGGAAATTCACAAAAGCAGGAAAATTTTAGTTTATATAGCTGATTATTTCCCTAATAGATAGCCAGAAATAAATTTACTGGGGCAAAGAATAGAATTGATCATTAAGGCATTTGATACATATTGTTTTCTGTTCAGAAAGATTGTACAGATTGAATTCTCATTAGCAATTTTTGACTGCTTTCATTATTTTATTGCATCATTAATATTAAATAATATACTCATTCTTGTCAGACCATGTATTCTGTTATGTATTTTAGAAAACTAGCCAGCTACCACTTGTGATTTGTTCAAAGTAGATGCACAGTAATTGTCTGTTGACAAAATGATGATAGGAAATATGGTAGAATTATTGAAGAAGTAAGAGTGGATTTTAAAAAACTGATATAACACTTCATTTGCACCCAAGAGTTCCAAAAGGCAACCAAAATATCTTTCTCAGATGGAGCTCTGAAAACTCCCATTAAGTATTTTTGTTCGTTAGCAGACTGCTGAATGACTAATTATCAAGGCGATTGGCAAGAGTTTCAAGAAGAGCAGCCTGTTCTTTGGGACTTTAAAAGGAGAATACAGAATGGAGCATAGATCCAACTGGTAGCCAGTGAGGCATTAATGGCATGCGGTCTTCCTGTCCCCCTGACAAGTGAAAGTCGATCAGTCATGTCAGACTCTTTGCAACCCCATGGACTATACAGTCCATGGAATTCTCCAGGACAGAATACTGGAGTGGGTAGCCTTTCCCTTCTCCAGGGGATCTTCCCAACCCAGGGATCGAAGCCAGGTCTCCCACATTGCAGGGGGATTCTTTACCAGCTGAACCACAAGGGAAGCCCAAGAATGCTGAAGTGGGTAGCCTATCTCTTCTCTAGGGGATCTTCCTGACCCAGGAATTAAACCGGGATCTCCTAAACCTGGTGTAACACCTATAGGTTTTAAGTAAAATTGTTTTTTAATTCTTTGAGTCATAGTCTGGCACTCTAAAGAAGAAAGATATCATGATTATTCCTGATTGAATGATTGCTCTGGTCCATTGCCTGAGAGTATAGAAAAGATCAATGTCTTGAAAACATTCAACTTTTGCTATGGTGATTCAAAAAGTTTAAATTAGAAATGAAAAGCATCTGTACACGAAGAAGGAAGTAGAAGACCCTTAAAAGTGTCTTAAGAACAGGATCACTAATATGCCAGAATTTTTCTAAGAAAAATAAATAACAGACAGAAAAAAACATCAGCTGGAAAATTTGGTTGACATTTAGTAACTGGGAATACACTCTTTGAAGTTTGAGCAAATTGAATCACAAATAATGGCATGGTAAACAGCCAGAACCTGTAAATTTTTGGGCTGTAAAATTCCTGTCACTTATTTTAAATATTTTTACATAGAAACATATGATATCACTTAGGTATTGCAGACCTAAAATAGCATACGTAAAAATGATAAAATAATGGAGTACATTTTAATTTAATGTATACCAAGTAAAGTTATAATCTGGTAACTTCCAAAGACCTGCTTCTCTTTGATCTCATACATTTTATTCTATATTGAAACTCTGAATTTTGCATAGCCAAATTCTTGGTCTAAGTGCTAACATTTTTTTGTACCCAGAAAAATCTGTAAATTGTAACTCAGCCTCTCTCATAGAATGTATCCTGTGACATAGAATTGAAACAAAGACAATGTCTTTCTCTTTTTGGAAATAGGATTTTTGCCAAAGTTCTCTTAATTTTCTTGCTTTCTATTCATGCACAGAAAAGTCAGATAGTTATGGATTAATCAGCATTACTTGATTTTCAGACAACTTTCTAAATAAATCTTGATGTTTACCTTAGTGAAATAGTACTTAGAACTTCCTTGTGATTTAATTATATCTCATTTAGAATAATTCATTTCAAAATAAGCCCAAGAATGTATATACAACATGTGTATACAAAAGTGTATACAACAGTGCCATCATCCAGAAAAAGCTACATAATCTGCAGGGCCTGGTGCAAAATTAAAATATGGAACCCTTTGCTAAATAATTGTTAAGACAACGGACAGCAATAGCAGCACTCCATTATGACAATACGGGTTCTTCCAAGTGCAGAGTCCTGGGGAACATACACTTTGCACACTATTAAAATGGAAAATTAAGTTAAAAACCTTTAAATATGAAAGCGACTATAGACGCATTTCAGGTGAAACTCAAGCCAAAATTGGATTACCTGTTCCATTCAGGTAAATGATCTGTGTTCAGTAGAAAAGAAGCTGGATATCTCAGTGTGTCCTACAGATTTGCCATTACATATTGTTGGTCACTGTAGAATGAGACTTCTCAACCATGGCACTTGGACTATATAATACCGGAGTGGGTTACCATGCCCTCTTCCAGGGGATCTTCCCAACCCAGGGATCAAATCCAAATCTCTTATGTCTCCTGCTTTGGCAATTGGGTTCTTTATCACTAGTGCTACCTCACCTGCCCCCAAACCAAAGTTGTGACAGAGATGTCTGTGAATTGAAGTTGTTCAGTCGTGTCCAACTCTTGGCGACCCCATGGACTGTAGCCCACTAGGCTCCTCTGTCCAACGAATTTTTCAGGCAAGAGGACTGGAGTGGGTTCCCATTTCCTTCTCCAGGGGATCTTCCTAACCCAGGGATTGAACCTGGGTTTCCCAAATTGCAGGCAGATGCTTTACCATCTGAGTCAGTCTGTAGACATTACCAAATATTCCCTGAGTTAAAAAATATAATCATTGAATTACTGTTTTAGAGGCTACCTCATCTTGGACTTTACTGTTGACAAAGACCCTTGCCTTAAACAAACTTTAGTGGAGCTCCCTTGAGTCCTCTTTTAGACTAGACCTCACTGGGAGCTCTTTTGTTGGCCCCTTTAGTTCAGTTCTAGCAACTAGTAGATCAGTATAGGGAAAATCCCCCACCCTCCATATCTTAGATAATCCCTCATCCCCCATTCTTGGTATCTGATTACCCTCTGTATCTGTTTAAATTTCTTATCCCCCACCCTTAGTTAGTATCTTATCACCTTGGCCTTGCTTAACCAAAAGTCCTGTCAAGTTGGCTTATCCAGAATCTTCCTCACTCTTGATATTTCCTCTTAGTAATTTCCATCCACTGACCCTTCCCTGCTGCTTGGCTCTAAATCTCCAGCAGTCCGTATTGTTTTCAGAGTTAAGTTCTCCCCTCTATTAAAAAACTTCATCCCAATAGCCCCCTGAATGAAGTCTGCCTTCTAGTCCTTTAATAAGACATGAATATTGTTTTCTTTAACACTGTTCAAGAGAACCTCTGGGAGTGTTTGTTAAAAATTCAGTTTCTCCAGAATTTCAATTTCAGAGATTCTGATAGTGTAGATCTTGAGTGGGACTCACATATATGCATTTTAGAAAGACCCTGGGTGACTCTGATATAGGTCATCTAACTTTATACTTAGGAAAATATTGATGTATGGATGAATCAACACAAATAGAGCTCTACCATTTGATGAGTAGAGCTAATGATGACTGGATGCTATTGTCATATTTACTTAGGACAACACACACGCATATGGCCTCCAGATTAATGTTCAAGTCTCCAATTCAATTTGCTTTTGTAGACACAGACACAATCTGCTTTGCAATTAGGTAAGCACCCATCTGGCAGAGAGAAAATTTGGAGGCTGTAAAATAAAACAGGTAAAGATTTTTCTTTGTCAGCAAGGCTGCCTGAAATAATGATCAGCTAATGAAAGTACCGTAGGACTGAGCATTTGTGATTCTTTCAGGGTGAATTGGAATGGATGGCCCCTTGAAACAATATCTGATGTCAGATTATTAATGGTATCCTCCTTTCTTTCTGACTAAGCTTAATTAGTTAAATATTTTTTGAGCATAAACAAGGTCAGATATCTGAAGGAAAGCTCAACCCATTCACCCAATTACAGAATTTACAGAAATAAGATTTTAGAAATTAAGTTAATTCCCGTATAATTGATAGAATCTTTTTTAATTTGCTTCCAGATGTTTTGGTTTTCATACTGTGGCATGTTCACAAGGCCTAACAGGCAACAAAAACAACAGGGAATCCATTTCTTTCTGGGTATCCTCTCAGTTTTTTTCAGGGAATATAAGTCTCTCTCAGTGTGTTTCTGCCTCAGGGACTAAGTCCCCAAGTTCTGCCTTCTAACTCCACTGTATTGAATGTCTTTATTCAGGAAGACAGAGATCAAATCTGATTAATATCAATTAATGAGTAAATCAAATCTCAAAAATTTCACTATTAATTTTACTTTTTTCCTAGTTACTCACTCACTGCCACTGACCATCCAGTCACTTTCAATCTCATGTTTAGCTATAGCTTCAAAGAATCCAATTCAAACAGAGTCTCTGATAATTTCTTACTCTCATCTCATACTTACCTAGGAGGCCAGAAATATTATAATCCAGATTGTTACCACCTACCTTTTAAACACCCTTTCTATTGGAAATACACTCTATTGGAAATTGAAGATCAGTTGAAAAGAACAAATAAATCAGGATGCAGAATACTGTCATTCCCATCTCATAAAAAGTACAGTCCTGTGGCATCTTTAGAAAAAATTTTTCTGAAATAGAATCCATTTGATTCTCAAAATCAGTAACTCCTTTGCATACAACTGTCAGTGTCAAGTGGTTTTCATTACATTTCATTGGTTTCTTTCAAGGAATCTATAATATATGTTCATCAAAGCTCATTTTCCTAGATGCCATGAATGTTGCTGATTGAATGAAGTACTTCAAGAAAAGAATACGTATGGTGTTAGAAAGTGTCCTAGTTTCATTCTTTTACAAGTAGTTGACCAGTTTTCCCAGCACCACTTGTTAAAGAGGTTGTCTTTTTTCCATTGTATATCCTTGCCTCCTTTGTCGAAGATAAGGTGTCCATAGGTTTGTGGATTTATCTCTGGGCTTTCTATTCTGTTCCATTGATCTATATTTTTGTCTTTGTCCAGTACCATACTGTCTTGAGGACTGTGGCTTTGTAGTATAGTCTGAATGGCAGGTTGATTCCTCCAGTTCCATTCTTCTTTCTCAAGATTACTTTGGCTATTCGAGGATTTTTGTATTTCCATACAAATTGTGAAATTATTTGTTCTAGTTCTGTGAAAAATACCATTGGTAGCTTGATAGGGATTGCATTGAATCTATAGATTGCTTTGGGTAGTATAGTCATTTTGACAATATTGATTCTTCCAAAATAAACTAAAAATGGATTAAAAATCTAAATGTAAGACCAGAAACTATAAAACTCCTAGAGGAGAACATAGGCAAAACACTCTCCGACATAAATCACAGCAGGATCCTCTATGATCCACCTCCCAGAATATTGGAAATAAAAGCAAAACTAAACAAATGGGACCTAATGAAACTTAAAAGCTTTTGCACAACAAAGGAAACTATAAGCAAGGTGAAAAGACAGCCCTCAGATTGGGAGAAAATAATAGCAAATGAAGAAACAGACAAAGGATTAATCTCAAAAATATACAAGCAACTCCTGCAGCTCAATTCCAGAAAAATAAATGACCCAATCAAAAAATGGGCCAAAGAACTAAACAGACATTTCTCCAAAGAAGACATACAGATGGCTAACAAACACATGAAAAGATGCTCAATATCACTCATTATCAGAGAAATGCAAATCAAAACCACAATGAGGTACCATTACACGCCAGTCAGGATGGCTGCTATCCAAAAGTCTACAAGCAATAAATGCTGGAGAGGGTGTGGAGAAAAGGGAACCCTCTTACACTGTTGGTGGGAATGCAAACTAGTACAGCCGCTATGGAAAACAGTGTGGAGATTTCTTAAAAAACTGGAAATAGAACTGCCATATGACCCAGCAATCCCACTCTGGGCATACACACTGAGGAAACCAGATCTGAAAGAGACACATGCACCCCAATGTTCATCGCAGCACTGTTTATAATAGCCAGGACATGGAAGCAACCTAGATGCCCATCAGCAGATGAATGGATAAGGAAGCTGTGGTACATATACACCATGGAATATTACTCAGCCATTAAAAAGAATTCATTTGAATCAGTCTTAATGAGATGGATGAAACTGGAGCCCATTATACAGAGTGAAGTAAGCCAGAAAGATAAAGACCAATACAGTATACTAACACATATATATGGAATTTAGAAAAATGGTAATGATAACCCTATATGCAAAACAGAAAAAGAGACACAGATGTACAGAACAGAATTTTGAACTCTGTGGGAGAAGGAGAGGGTGGGATGTTTTGAGAGAACAGCATCGAAACATGTATATTGTCAAGGGTGAAACAGATTACCAGCCCAGGTTGGATGCATGAGACAAGTGCTCAGGGCTGGTGCACTGGGATGACCCAGAGGGATGGGGTGGGGAGGGAGGCGGGAGGGGGGATGGGGATGGGAAATACATGTAAATCCATGGCTGATTCATGTCAATGTATGGCAAAAACCACTACAATATTGTAAAGTCATTAGCCTCCAACTAATAAAAATAAATGGAATAAATAAATAAGTAAAAAATTAAAAAAAGAATATGTAAATATATTATTTACAAATCATGAGGTGACAAAATTCAGGCATAAGGTGGTCTAACTTTAGTCCAAAATATTTGTTGTTATTTCTTGCATTTTATTAATATGCTGAAGAATCCTAATAATTATGGGTTAAATTATTTTTAAAACCCTGTCCAATTTTAAGTCTTTTCTTTTTTTCATTTATTTTTATTAGTTGGAGGCTAATTACTTTACAATATTGCAGTGGTTTTTGCCATACACTGCCATGAACCAACCATGGATTTACATGTGTTCCCCATCCTGAACCCCCCTCCCAACTCCCTCCCCATCCCATCCCTCTGGGTCATCCCAGTGCACCAGCCCTGAGCACTTGTCTCATCCATCCAACCTAGACTGATGATCTGTTTCACACTTGATAATATATATGTTTGGATGCTGTTCTCTCAGATTATCCCACCCTCACCTTCTCCCATAGAGTCCAATCAGAATCTAAATAGCTCAGTGAAAACCATATCATGGAATGTGAAATATATGTACTATTCTGAATGGATAAAAATGTGCAGGGAAATCTCTGAATACGTATGTGCACAAACATGGATTTTGTGAACATGCATTTCAACTTTTCACACTTCACTGCAACAGTAAAGAATTGAAAGTCATGCCCAAAGTGGGAAAAATTGTATGTTTTGGTGTATTCCAAGCTGCTTTGGTGCAGATAAATTTTTCAAGACACACACTTCACAATGTTTCAGGTGGGATTTAATACTTGGACTTGCTGGTAACTCATCTATATCATGAAGAGAGAGAATACTAACAACTTGAAAAAGGATTTGCACCTAGGTTAAGTCTGATATAGGGCCTTATTTGACCACAAATGTAGATGTCTTCCAGTGTCAGATCCCTGGACCGGGAAAAATTTAAAATGCAGACATTTGGGTGAGAAAGGAATGATTTCCTC
Source organism: Cervus canadensis (assembly GCF_019320065.1). NCBI lineage: Eukaryota > Metazoa > Chordata > Mammalia > Artiodactyla > Cervidae > Cervus > Cervus canadensis. Next base: position 51,755,738 of record NC_057399.1, read on the forward strand.
TAAGTGAACTGCCACCTTTTTCATTTTTATTTATTGGCTGAATCATTCTTATAGATCCTCATGGCCCTGGATATTTTGAATTCAGATCTCCTATACAACTTCAAGGGTATTTCCTCTTAAAACTCCAAATTGTTGTTCGTTGAAGTCTCTGCCAGAGTGCCCACTGTAGAAGCTTGGGGACCCATGTTTTTTCAATGTATTAACTTTTACTCTGATTTAATTATATCATGCTACTTTTTCAGTACGTCTGAATAGACAGATATCTAATTTACCCAACTAATATTTTTTAGGCTTTCTCTTGCCAGTAAGTTTCACATGGGCAAACCTCTTTCATATGTATTTGTCTTATTTTTTACTCACAATCACCCTGTGAGGTAGTCGAGATGGTTGTTACCTCCATCCCACCAATGGCGAAATTTAGTCTTAGGGCTACCGAGAGTTCACTTCCCGAAGAACATACAGAGTATAAATGACAAAGAATGGAGCTTGAGTCTGTGTATTATTGATACCGTGCTCTTTTCATAACTCCATGCTGTTGCTTTGTGCATCCTGTATATGAAAGAAACAGAAAAAGCAATCACACCTGAGGGAGAACCTATGTAATTAATTAATAAGGAACTTCATAATTCCTCTATAAGAGTGAATAAGGGTAGAGAGCTCTGAAACAGGGCAATTAAGTGGTTAATTGTGGAATAAATATCTTTCTGTGACTTTCATTGAAGTTATATTCAATATCTGATTTGCGTATTGCAAACTTGCTATTTATTCCAGAATTAATCATCTTCCTAAGTTGTCATCATTAGTACTAAGAAAAGTGATTCTGGCTAAAGTTGCCTAAAAACAGAATTAGGTTTAGTTTGAGTACCAGGCTCTAGGATAAAATACATGATAATGGTAGTCATATTCATTAAATTATATTATAGTCAGTTTTCTGATTTGTCACAGTGGCTATATGAAATTAATATAGATTTTGATACTGAGAAATGAACAAATGCCTAAAACATTTGAACAAATGCCTAAAATTGTGGAAGTGAGCTTGGACTTGCTAATGGGTAGAGGATGAAAGACTTAGGGGCAGCAAGACACAAAAAAATTACAATGGCTTTGACAGATTATTGGTAGAAATATGGAAGATAATGACTCTGCTGATGAGGAAGTGAGGATTATAATAAAGAAAGCCTATATTATCTAAGGGGGCTTCCCTGGTGGCTCAGTGGTAAAGAATCTGCCTGCAATGCAGGAGACCGGAGTTCTATCCCTGAGTCAGGAAGATCCCCTGGAGGAGGGCATGGCAACCACTCTGGTACTCTTGCTGGGGAAATGCCATGGACAAAGGAGCCTGGCGGGCTGCAGCCCATACGGTCACAGAGACTCAGACAGTGGCTATATTGTCATAAACAGTTTGTTAGTAGAAATGTGAATGTTAAGGGTGCTTTTGGTGAGAGATCAGAAGGAAATGAGAAATATGCTATTGGAAAGTAGAGGAAAGGTGCTTCTTGTTATATGATGGCAGAAAACTTAGCTGGATTGCATCCTACAGTTTTAAAGATGTCAGAATTTATAAGGGATGAACTTAGATATTTAGCTGAGGAGATGTAGAAGCAAAGTGATAAAGGTACACACTCACTTCTCCTTGCTGCTTAAGTAACATGTGAAGAAATAAGAGAGTGAAGAAATAAGTTGAGTGAAGATCTGTTGTTGTCATCCAGTCACTCTGCCATGTCCAGCTCTTTGCGACCCCCTGAACTGCAATATGGCAGGCTTCCCTCAGAGTTTGCTCAAGTTCATGTCCATCAAATCGCTGATTCCATCCAACCGTCTCAACCTCTGTCACCCCCTTCTCTTCCTTTCTTTAATCTTTCCCAGCTCTAGGGTCTTTTCCAATGAGTCAGCTGTTTGCATCAGGTATTCACAAAGTGTTGGAGCTTTAAATTCAGCATTGGTCCTTCCAATGGATATTCAAGATAGATTTCCTTTAGATTTGACTGGTTTGATCATGTGACTTAAGATTATTAAACAAAAATAAACTAGGGTTTTATGAATTGGAAAATTCTCAGTCTATCCACATTGTAAAAGATGCCAAAATTAGGAGATTCACTGTTCTGAAGAGATAGTCGTGGTTGTGGCTGGATAACTATTGGTTAAAGCCTTCAGAGGATCAAAAATGTGGAGTATTGCCTCACACAGAGGAATTTTTGAAGAGACTAGACATATGGCTTATGGATATATTCAACCATATCAGCAGAAGCCAAGAATAGAGATGGGAGTTTTTAAAGTAAGACCCTGTCTCTTTGTGTGAATCAGCATTTATATTTATTAATATTAACTCAATGCATGACATGACTTTATATTTTTCTATATGATTTGGCTGTATATTCTTTGAGAGTAAATTTTTTTTAAAAAAAGTTCTTTTAGGATAGCTTTAGATTGATAGAAAAGTTTCAAAGATAGTACAGAGAATACTCATATACCCAACACCCAATTGCTTTTATTGTTAATATCTGTAGTAGTAGGTACTTTGTCACAATTGATGATCCAGTATAGACTCATTATTATTAACTGAAGTCCATCCATTCTTTACTCAGATTTCCTTAGTTACTACAGTCCCCCCTCCCTTTTTTTTTGCTGCTGGAATTAGTGTCAGTTCTGAGTTAGTATCCAATAATCCCTAAAACACCATTTCCTTTTTCTAATGCATAGACACCATGAGAAAAGGCCTTAGGTCCCAATAGGAAAGGCTGGAGAAAGATTAGCAGTATACCATTTAGGTAGTGTAATGTTATCCTTCTCCAAGTGTACCCAAACTTTCTTTCATTTAAGGGGTTCTAGGTCTGTAAATTGATTCGTCAGGAAATTGATTGAGAGGCCTTGTGTTAGTCTGTGTGAAATAAAAAAGTTATAGTATCAAACCTGAAGAGGAGGTTGTGGGAATCTCTAATTCATAGCCAAGCTGGACAGAAGTTTTGGGTAACCGGGGACCTACTCCTGGCAATCAGCGTCTGAAGTGGCCAACAGCCTTATGGGACTGGGCTTTTAGCCTGTGAGGTGTGCACTGACTCTGGCTAGTGTCAGAATTGAATTGAGTTGTAAGACACCCAGCTGGTGTTGGGGGATTGGTCAGAATCTATGGAGGTCAGTTAGTCAGTGGAATTTTAGCTCGTATCCATCTCACGTTGAGCCCAGTGGGTCCCTACACTCATCTTGTGGTCATTTCCTCAGTTCTGGAAGGCATGATTGAAATAAATACATCCATTGTTTAGTGGAATCCTCTCATTGGTTTCCTGATCAGTGGAGTTAGGGCTGTTGTGGTAGGAAGGACCAAGTGGAAGCTACTTGAACTCTCTATATAGGAAAATATGACACCAGTAGTATTTTATTCCTAAGGGAGATTGCAGAGATTCGTACCACCATCAAGGACTTGAAATATGCAGATACAGTTACTGTTATCGCAATCCCATTTAACTCACCCAATTAACCTTACAGAAGAAAGCTGGACCTTGGAGTATGACATTGGATTGCAATAAGCTTAACTGAGTGATGAACTAAAATTGAAGCTGCTATCCCATATACGGTTTCCTTGCTTGAACAAATGAACACATCCCCATCCAAGTATGTAGGTATTGATATGTTTTTCTCCTAGACATCTTTTAGAAAAAAGCACCAGAGGCAGTTTGCTTTTGGTTAGCAAGAACAGTGGTGCATCCTACTTCAGGAGTATATAAGTTCTCCAACCCTATGTCATAATTTAATTTCATAACTTATTTCCTGTGTCAGGAGTTTGATCACTTCTCCCGTTCACAAGATTTTGCACAGGTTCATAATACTGGTGACATTATGCTGATTGGACCAAGGGAGCTAGAAGCAGCCACTAGTCTAGACCTATTGGTAAGACCTTTGTGTGTCAGAGAGTAGGAAATAAATGTGACAGATATTGAAAGGTCTTCTCCTGCAGTGACATCTTTAGGAGTTCAGTGTTATGAAGCATGTCAAGACGTTCCTGCCAAATTGAAGGATAGGTTGCTGCATCTGGCCCCTTCTGCAACAAGGGAAACCTAACATCTAGTGGGCGTTTTTTGATTTTGGAATCAACATATACCTCATTCGGGTATGTTACTGGTCCATTTACTGAATGACTCAATGATTTGCTGGTTTTGACAGAGGCCTAAAACAAGAGAAGGCTCAAAGACAGGTCCAGGCTACTGTACAGGGTGCTCTGCCCTTTGGCCCATATGACTCAGCACATTTAAACTCAATATTTTCACAACTTAACTTTCCCTTATCTCAGTTCTCAAAATGCACATAGTCGTTATCAAAGTCACTGGACAAAAAGAATGTGTTAAGATGTGTTTGTTTAAGTGGAAATATGAGTAGCCTTAACCAATGATGGTCAAAATAGTTTATTTTACACACACACACACACACACACACACACACACATACACTTCTAAGGTTCCTCCCAGGGTCATGCAGAGGGCTCTCTGAAAGTGAGAAGCCTTGGGTATTAATCTAGATTAGCTTTATGTACATCTACCTCTGCTTTATATTTAAGGATGAAAATAAGTTGGTCAAAACTAATGGGAGAAAAGCATTCTAAGCAATGTGTACAGGATACACAGAACTTCTTTGGAGATACTTGAGGGGAATTTACACATGGGGAAATATAAATATTTCTGTGTGAAGAAATAAGATAATTTCAGAAGATGGAAAGAGGATGTCAAATCATAATTTTCGAATAATTGAAAATAAAACTCTAATCATTAAATATCTCTATTATCTATCATTAATCTATCATATCTCCAGGACTGTGATAAGATTTCAAAGTTAAGTATAGAACTGATTAATAATCTATGGAAAAATAAAAACACAATATATTCTACCTAACAAAACTAATTTGCACTTCTGAACAAAAATTAGTGGTAAGTCAGTGATTTTCCAGAAGTTTCCATTTCTTTGCAGATTCTGGACCTTAGTTAATAATGTTAATAGGGAATAGTATGCCAAATAAAATTCCATAATCTGTATCACCAGATAACCCAATAGGTGTGGTTGTTATTCAGTACTTTATTTTGTCATTGAAAGTACAGGAAATAACTCTTCTATCCTATTTTCAAATTCTAGATAGTTTTTCTTAAGAGATGAGCTAGGGCAGGCTTCCCCTCAAGTATCTCCAAAGAAGTTCTGTGTATGTAGTTCACATTGCTTAGAATGCTTTTCTCCCATTAGTTTCAGCCAGTTTATTTCCATCCTTAAATATATAGCACATATTCTATAAAGCAGAGTTATTTGAAGTCTTCACCCCTTTTTCTCAAGGGGTGAGTTAGGCAGTCTTAAGTAGCTTGATGTTTAGACAAAGTAGTATCTTTGGATGCTCCTAAGCAAGATAAATAATAAGATTATTGATGTTTGATGTTTTTAAATCGTAAAATAACATTCTTATAGTTGGAAAAAGGAGAATTCAAAATCATCTGTACTGATAAGCACAATTGTCAAGTACTATTACATTTGGGGTAGTTTGACAGTGGGAAGTTTATGTTATTGTCATAGAACAGAATTAAATGGAACTGGTCTGAACTCTTCATCCAACTGACCAAGCTAATTATGATGCTGATAATCAAACCATTGGGTACTCTTCTCTGTACAAAATTTTCTACTTGGAAAGGATTTATGAGACACTTTCTTTTTATTGCAAAATTCATGAAGCTTCTTCTATGATTTACTGAAATCTACTGTATATGGAAAACATTTTGTAAACATTCTAACATTTTTCTGAAGATTTATGTTAGATAAATTTGATACTTTCCTGTAAGTTATATAATTCATTTTCCTTTCTTTGAAATGTAGAATAAGTAGTCCTTAGAGATATCACTATTACAGATTCATTTATAAATGCTACTTTTTAATTTTTTCAACTGTTCAACTGCCATTGTCCAATGACAATGCCCCAAATAATAAAAATATTACCATGCTTTTTTAACCAATTAAACTTTAAAGTAAGAATGATTTTAAAATTTCATAATATAATAATTCAACATTTCTATCAGTTCAAAGTTTCTAAGGAGCTGTGGCTTTTCTCTGCAGAAATAGGCTTTTACCCTGTGTGGCTCATATGGGAAGTCAAACCAGTCTTTCAAGCTGGATTTCCCTTGTTGATAATTAATCAACAGAGTATTCCCGGAATATCACTTAACTCATCTTCTGATGCCCTGCATGAATCATAGCTCCGGAAAGGAAGCGTCAGCACACTTCACTAATGGGATCAAATGACTAAAATAATGGTGCAACCCTAAGATTGCATTTAATTGAATTTAGAATCTGTTACACTCAATCTAGATTAGGGTTTTCCAAATATGGGTTCATAAGCTATCATTTGCCTTTTTTGGTCTCCTGTTTGTTTGTTTTTAACCACTGTCCACAGAGAACTGTTAATGCATACTCTTCCCTTCCTCCCTCCTACTCCAGTATTTCTGGACTTTGAAATTCAAATTTGATTTTTATAGCAATAATCTTCTAGTGATCGGCAGTGTCATGCCTGTAAGTGATTTAATCCTGGTGAGTAAAAGGAGACATAGGTAGATCTGTGTGCTAGATGATGAATTGTACAGGGTCATAGTTTGCAGCCACCAGAATTAGACCTGCCAGATGCCATTCTGGGTGAGCTGCTCTTGGAGAAAATAGCAAGATTTCTCTCTCCGGATCAAAACTAACTTATGAAATAATGACTGTAGTTATCCACTGGAATTGAGTGGCATTTATTTCAAGAGTGGTTTTGGCAATTTAAATTTGTTTCATAATCTATGAGAGATAGAAATATAAGGGAAAAAAATGCAGAAAACAGTATAACAGTTTTCAGACACCTAATTCCTGAACATGATTTCCTATGAGGTTCTACTAGGCTGATAAAACAGCCTTATTTCCTGGTGCTTGTCAACTTGTTTATTGGCACGTGACAGTTAATCAAACACTAATGGTGAAAAATAGGAGAGGCCTGTTACTTGATTTCAGTTTGTAGTAATGGCCTCAACTTCCATTTAACCAAATGTTTTATGTTTTGTAAAATAATACCATAAGTATTTCCTTCTTTCTCTCCCTTAATTTACACACACACACATTTTCTTGTTACTTCAGAATATAATCAATATATCAAAAATATATTTTTTTAATGTTTATAGCACTTTTAACCTCTACATATAATAATATTTTAAACTCTTTGGGGAGAGGGAAATAGTGGATTAGTAGACTCTTAGAAATATCCAGCTTGAAAGACGCCATCTTAATAGAATTCATTTTTGTGCTTTCCTCTTTCCTGCTACCAATGTATCTCACTAGAATGAAACTCAGTATGTTAAATGAAATTACCTGTTCTATTTCCTGAGTAAGACTATACAGAATTACAAACCCCATAATTGAATGTAGTAATCGCAGTATTGCTTGTTTGTAGTCCTTGTCTCAAAGTTACAAATTATGTGGAGATCTGTTAAAATGTTGTATGATATGATGTCACTGAAAAAGTATTTTTTTCATCTTATTTGAAGAACATATAGTGACTGAGGATCCCTCATTTTCATCCACCCCTTGAATAGAATTTACAAAGCAATGAACAAAAAAAGTGGAAGCAACTGCAAAGTTAACTTCCACTCATTATGTCAAGCAACAAAAGAATTTAATGTTTAAAAGGTCTTGGAATTATAAAGATTATTTTCAATAAAATGAGAATGAAAATGACTTCATTAGAAAGCCAGTCATAAAACTCTCCTAATGAGATAAAACTTAAAGATATCTGAGTTCATATTTCTCTCAGAGCATAGATAACAAAATGAGCTCTGGTGAATGTAATGCTCAGATTAATGTCATTGCTTTTAGCCTGTAAATATATTTAATTATTTTTAAATATATTAATTATATTTTTATAGTAATAGCTAAATTTATTGATAATTATTACTTTATACTTAGATCACTCTTTTTAATACCTGTGATCTCATTCAATCCTCAGTAGCAATCCTAGGTGATGTTATTAATTTTCTCTATTACGAATTTGAGGAAATTAAGGCATGGAGATATTGGTAAATTACTGAGTAACCTGCTTCCTTCTTTCCCAAATATACAAACATTAAGTTTGCTTTTTTACTTTTAATGGTATAGTACTGTGGTGTAGAATTATATAAACTCATTTCTCTCTCAGAATGCCTAATGCCTTTTTGGAATGAAGCATCTGTCAGTAGGTAGATTTGCAATACGTATATTATAAATCTAATCCTAGATACTCAAAGCAAACTAACTTCATAATGTTATCAAAATCAGGTCTTGCTCACTCTCCCTTATACCTCTGCCTTCCCCTTGCTGGTGTGCAGATTTCCTTTGATCTGCCTATCTCCTATTTGTTTATTATGACCTGCTCCAATGGTCATCTTGGTAAGAAGCATCTTCTTAAGATGGTCCTCTAAACTCAGGTGATTATTTTAATTCTTTTGCTACTGTTCTGTCATGCACACATATTTATATTTTGTTCCCTTTCCTTAACATACAAAAATGAGGAATGCTCTGTGATTTCAGACTTCAGAAGATTGTTTATCCCAAGCCCAGTTGCCTGTGATACTTTGTCTACTTCTGTATGGTTGCCTGTCTTCTCTCAGTTTAAATGTCTGTGACTAGTTACTCTCTTGGGGTCCAACATCCAGGGTTCTAAATTCACATTTCTACCAGGGCACAAAATTGTATTTAGGATTGGAAATCTGTCTATCATTTACTTTGAATCCTTTGTAGTTCCAAAAATGATGTTTTTTTTGGTGACTTTTAAAAACCAATTTTGACTTTAAACAATAATATTTTGCTGTCTTCTGAGGAATATTATTAAGTATAGTATTAGTCACTCAGTCGTGTTTGACTTTTTCCAACCCCATGGACTGTAGCCCACCAGGCTCCTCTGTCCATGGGATTCTCTAGGCAAAAACACTGGAGTAGGTTGCCATTTCCTCTTCCAGGGGACCTTCCCAACTGTACATAAAGGAAATTTCATTAATGTGCATTAGAGGATACCTCTGGTTGTTAAAAGAATATAAAATTTCTATTCTTACAGCCTTAGTAGCTCTTCAGATGTTTTTGAAAATTATGCTGACAGGTGATTAGTCAAACTGAGAAGCAACTGCTCGAAGTATTTAATCTAAATGATAAGTGATTGCTTTGTTTTGAATATATTTCAACTGAATACTTGAGTAATTTTCTGAGATGTGTACTATTACTTATAGTAACACAATGTCTCAACTCACGTTTTTATATATAAATATATAAATAACAAATTTCCTTGACATTAAAGAAGTCACAAATTTTTCTATTTGCCCCTAATATATGCTCCATTAAATTTCAAAGTGTTAGTAGCAAGAAATATGCTACAGCTTGACAATATTCCTACTATTTTAAACCTAGTTGTTTTACAAAAAATATATTAATATGTAAGATATACTTAATGACTTTGGAACCATGTGTTGACAGCAGGACAAAGGTAAATTTGCATAGTCTTAAAGGGAGAAAAGCTATTGTTTTAAAGTTTTTTTGAAGAAAACACTGGGAATTCTATGGAGTCAACAAATGGGATTCTAAATTTTATGAAATAGTATTATGTAGTTGTTTTCAGGAATGAGCATGTGTGTTCTTCTTGGTTATAAGATTTTCTCCACAAATTCAAAGATATTCATGATCCCCAAGTCACTATGAACCACAGCAACAAAAATTGCATTAAAAAAAAATAATTTTATTAATTCCAGAACCATGGTGAACTAGTGACTGAATCAATCTACAAAATAATGTCCTACTAATGTGAACTGTCCATAGTGAGGATTTTCCTTTAGGAAGTATGAGTTGAAGTCTGGAATATAAACTATATACTAGCTCTGAAATAACTCCAGAAAGGATGAAGAGAGAGAACCAAAGCAAAAATAACACCCAGTTGTAGATGTGACTGGTGATGGAAGTAAAGTCCAATCTTGTAAAGAGCAACATTGCATAGGAACCTGGAATACTAGGTCCATGAATCAAGGCAAATTGGAAGTGGGTAAACAGGAGACTGTAAGAGGGAACATTGACATTTTCGGAATCAGCAAACTAAGATGGACTGGAATGGGTGAATTTAACTCAGATGACCATTATATCTACTACTGTGGGCAAGAATCCCTTAGAAGAAATGGAGAAGCCATCATAGTAAAAAAAAAAAATAGTCCAAAATTCAGTACTTGGATACAATCTCATAAACAACAGAATAACCTCTGTTCGTTTCCAAGGCAAACCATTCACTATCACAGTAATCGAAGTCTATGCCCCAACCAGGAATGCTGAAGAATTTAAAGTTGAACAGTTCTATGAAGACCTACAAGACCTTCTAGAACTAACACCCCCCAAAAGATGTCTTTTTCATTATAGGGGACTGGAATGCAAAAGTAGGAAGTCAAGAAATACCGGGAGAAACAGGCAAATTTGGCCTTGGAGTACAGAATGGAGCAGGGCAAAGACTAATAGACTTTTCCCAAGAGAACGACCTGATCATAGCAAACACCCACTTCCGAAATCACAAGAGAAGACTCTACACATGGGCATCACCAGATGGTTAATAGCGAAATCAGATTGGTTATATTCTTGGCAGCCAAAGATAGAGAAGCTCTATACAGTCAGCAAAAACAAGACCAGGAGCTGACTATGGCACAGACCATGAACTCCTTATGGCAATTTCAGACTTAAATTGAAGAAAGTGGGGAAAACCACTAGACCATTCAGGTATGATCTAAATCAAATCCCTTATGATTGATTATACAGTGGAAGTGACCAATAGATTCAAGGGATTAGATCTGATAGAGTGCCTGAAGAATTGTGGACAGAGGTTTGTGACATTGTAAAGGAAGCAAGGATCAAGACCAACCCCAAGGAAAAGAAATGCTAAAAGGCAAAATGCTTATCTGAGGAGGCCTTACAAATAGCTGTGAAAAGAAGAGAAGCAAGAGGCAAAGGAGAAAAGGAAAGATATACCTATTTGCATGCAGAGTTCTAAAGAACAGCAAGGAGAGATAGGTAAGCCTTTCTCAGTGATCAATGGAAAGAAATAGAGGAAAATAATAAAATGGGAAAGTCTAGAGAACTCTTCAACAAAATTAGAGATACCAAGGGAACATTTCTTGCAAAGATGGGCACAATACAGGACAGAAATGGTATGGACCTAACAGAAGCAGAAGATATTAAGAAGAGGTGGCAAGAATACACAGAAGAACTATACAAAAAGATCTTCATGAACCAGATAATCACGATGGTGGGATCAACAACCTAGAACCAGACATCCTGGAATAAGAAGTCAAGTGGGACTTAGGAAGCATCACTATGAACACAGCTAGTGGAGGTGATGGAGTTCCAGTTTAGCTATTTCAAATCCTAAAAGATGATGCTGTGAAAGTGCTACACTCAATATGCCAGCAAATTTGGAAAACTCAGCAGTGGCCACAGGACTGGAAAATGTCAGTTTTCCTTCCAATACCAAAGAAAGACAATGCTGAAGAATGCTCAAAGAACTGCACAATTGCATTCATCTCACACGCTAGCAAAGTAATGCTCAAAATTCTCCAAGACAGGCTTCAACAGTATGTGAACTGTGAACTTCCACATATTCAATGTGGTTTTAGAAAAGGCAGAGGAACCAGAGATCACACTGCCAACATCCACTGGATCATTGAAAAAGCAAGAGTTCCAAAATCATCAACTTCTGCTTTATTGACTATGCCAAAACCTCTGACTGTGTGGACCACAACAAACTCTGGAAAATTTTTAAAGATGGGAATATCAGACCACCTGACTTGCCTTCTGAGAAATCTGTATACAGGTCAGGAAGCAACAGTTAGAACTGGATATGAACAACAGACTGGTTCCAAATAGGAAAGGGAGTACGTCAAGGCTATATATTGTCACCCTGCTTATTTAACTTATATGCAGAGTACATCATGAGAAATGCTGGGCTGGATGAAGCACAATCTGGAATCAAGATTGCCAGGAGAATTATCAATAACCTCAGATTTGCAGATGACACCACCCTTATGACAGAAAGGAAAGAGGAACTAAAGAGCCTCTGATGAAAGTGAAAGAGGAGAGTGAAAAAGTTGGCTTAAAACTCAGTATTCAGAAAACCAAGATCATGGCATCTGGCTCCATCTCTCCATGTCACATAGATGGGGAAGCAATGGAAACAGTGAGCTACTTTATTTTTGGGGGCTCCAAAATCACTGCAGATGGTGACTGCAGCTTTGAAATTAAAAGACACCTGCTCCTTGGGGAAAAAAGTTATGACCAACTTAGGCAGCATATTAAAAAGCAGAGACATTACTTTGCTAACAAAGGTCTGTCTAGTCAAAGCTATGGTTTCTCCAGTAGTCATGTGTGGTTGTGAGAGTTGGACTATAAAGAAAGCTGAGTGCCGAAGAACTGATGCTTTCAACCTGTGGTATAGGAGAAGACTCTTGAGAGTCCCTTGGACTGCAAGGAGAGCCAACCAGTGCATCCTAAAGGAAATCAGTCCTGAATATTCATTGAAAGGACTGATGCTGAAGCTGAAACTCCAATCCTTTGGCCACCTGATGCGAAGAGCTGACTCATTAGAAATGAACCTGATGCTGGGAAATATTGAAGGTTGGAGGAGAAGGTGACAGCAGAGGATGAGATGGTTGGATGCCATCACCGAATTCAATGGACTTGAGTTTGAGTAAACTCCAGGAGCTGGTGATGGACAGGGAGGCCTGTTGTGCTACAGTCCGTGGGGTTGCAAGAAGTTGGACACGATGAGTGACTGAACTGAACTGAACTGAATAACTCTAAAATTATTTCATAGCTTTATTGGTACAAAGCAGAGATGGTGTTTATATGGCAGATAGAACATTATAAAGTTCATTAATTCAATCATTTGAAGATACATACTGCAATTAGTAACTTACTCTAAGTCATTTCTCATGGAGCCAAATTTTTATTTTGTCTTGAGGTTTTATTTTTCTGGATGTGTCAGTCTTTGCCTTGAATAGGTATCTTATCAGTTCAGTTCAGTTCAATCGCTCAGTTGTGTCTCTTTGTGACACCATGAATTGCAGCACGCCAGGCCTCCCTGTCCATCACAAACTCCCAGAGTCTACCCAAACCCATGCCCATCGAGTCGGTGATGCCATCCAGCCAGCTCATCCTCTGTCGTCCCCTTCTCCTCCTGCCCCCAATCCCTCCCGGCCTCGGTTTTTTCCAGTGAGTCAACTCTTTGCATGAGGTGGCCAAATTATTGGAGTTTCAGCTTCAGCATCAGTCCTTCCAATGAATACCCAGGACTGATCTCCTTTAGGATGGACTGGTTGGATCTCCTTGCAGTCCAAGGGACTCTCAAGAGTCTTATCCAATACCCCAGTTCAAAAGCATCAATTCTTCGGTGCTCAGCTTTCTTCAAAGTCCAACTCTCACATTCATACATGACCACTGGAAAAACCATAGCCTTGACCAGATGGACCTTTGTTGGCAAAGTAATGTCTCTGCTTTTTAATATGCTGTCTAGGTTAGTCATAACTTTCCTTCCAAGGAGTAAGCGTCTTTTAATTTCATGGCTGCAGTCACCATCTGCAGTGATTTTGGAGCCCAAAAAAATAAAGTCTGACACTGTTTCCACTGTCTCCCCATGTATTTCCCATGAGGTGATGGGACCAGATGCCATGATCTTACTTTTCTGAATGTTGAGCTTTAAGCCAACTTTTTCACTCTCCTCTTTCACTTTCATCAAGAGGCGTTTTAGTTCCTCCTGACTTTCTGCCATAATGGTGATGTCGTCTGCATATCTGAGGTTATTGATATTTCTCCCAGCAATCTTGATTCCAGCTTGTGCTTCTTCCAGCCCAGTGTTTCTCATGATGTACTCTGCATATAAGTTAAATAAGCAGGGTGACAATATACAGCCTTGATGTACTCCTTTTCTCCTTTCTGGAACCAGTCTGTTCCATGTCCAGTTCTCACTGTTGCTTCCTGACCTGCATACAGGTTTCTCAAGAGGCAGGTCAGGTGGTCTGGTATTCCCATCTCTTTCAGAATTTTCCACAGTTTATTGTGATCCACACAGTTGAAGTCTTTGGTGTAGTCAATAAAGGAGAAATATATGTTTTTCTGGAACCTCTTACTTTTTTGATGAGTCAGTGGATGTTGGCAATTTGATCTCTTGTTCCTCTGCCTTTTCTAAAACCAGCTTGAATATCTTATAGCCTTACTCTAATCATGTTACTTTGTTTCACTTTTATACTACAAAATAACACAAAATTTATTTTATCTAGTTTTAGTTTATATTATTAACCATGTGGAGTTTTTCATACTAAAACCACCAAGTTTATGTTCCAAATTATCTATTTCATGTGCTCTTCTGTAATTTCTGTAATTTGTCAATATATTAAACCACTACCCCAACTCACCAGTTCTTAAGGGGCTCATCTAATAATACCAGTTGTGATGTTAAGTGTAGAGAAGCATTATCCTTTATGACTTGTCTGGGTAGAGAAGAGAGTGTGAAATATGGAAAAAATTCCTTCAGAAGAATTTTCCTTAGCCACGTGGTGTTAAATATTTCTCTGTGCACTTCCATTTTCACATCTGTAAATAACATTTCAAAATATTATTGAAAGGATTAAATGTAAAAATTTATATGAGCCAACTTCACAAACTATACAGTGCTTGCTCAAATGCTAAAATTTTTTCATACATTTAAGCTTATCTTACCTCATGAGATTCTGAGTCCTTCAAAGGGTGAGTTGTTTCTGGTTTGGGGGCTATTTTTGATGACTTCACCTTAGAGGAAACAGCTTGCCTAAGGCCCGACATGTAGGCCTGCTGCTTTGCAAGCTCCCTTTGCTCATTTTTGGCAGGTTGTGCTGATTTATTGAGCTATTTGATTTATCTAATGTACCGTGCCTTTGACTGTGTTTGCTCTATAGCAGTCACTCAAAATGCAAACAAACACATCATATGCTCTTTAATTACTCCCATCCCCCTTATTATCAATCACTGGCAATATCAATGGAACAGCTGTGATCCACGCCATATAATTAAGGTCAGCAAACTTGGGTTTGCAGAAGTGAATAAGAGCAATTCTGCCTAAATTCCTTAACTTAATGTTTTAATGCTAAAACTGGTTCTCAGGAAAATGATATTCAGAATAAGTCTTGCTCACAGTAAAAATGGAATGGAGAAAAGATATGATAATTGGGCAAAAGAAAGGAAAGAAGGGTAGGAGTAAAAGAAAAAAAAGAGGAAGGAAAGAAGAGTAGGAAAAATTGTTGAAAGCAATGAGGAAAGAAAATATAATGATTATAATATATTTTTTTAATACTACTCATCCTGACTTAGAGAAGAATGTAATAATATTTAGCACGCACACACAGACACATACACACACACATACTTGTAAAACTCCCAATAGGCCAGTCTTTGATACCAACTTAGAATCTTACTCTATATTCTTCACCTATTTTGTTGCTGATTCATTATTTATTCCGTTTTTTTTTCTTTCTGTTAATCTTAACCATTTTTAACTTTGGTAATTCTGTGTACATCTACTTTAGGTAATACTGCAAATATGATCAATCTCTCCAATTTCCCATTGGTCTACTTTTGCAGAAAGCTTTCTGTCATCTTAATCCTTTTCTATACTCGCAGAAAATACCCATTTTGAAGGGAGGCACTAATTGGAGAATGTATAACAGTTTTCCATTAGGTATTTTATCAGTGCTATATAATTTCAAGTCTGTCCCAGTTTTTCATAGATTTGTGGATGAAAAGAATACTTATATATATATATATATATATATATATACACACACACACACACATGAATGTATACAGGCATACCTTGGAGATATTTTGAGTTCAGCTTCAGATCACCACAATGAAAATAAGTTTGAAGTAATGCCAAGTCACATAAATTTTGTTTTCCCAGCACATACAAAAGTAATGTTTCTATTATACTGTTGTCTATTCAGTGTGAAATAGCATTCTGTCTTTTTAAAAAAGCTGTATACCTGTCTTAATTTATAAATACTTTATTGCTAAAATATGCTAACCATCATTTGAGCCTTCAGTGAGTCATAGTAATAACATCAAATATCACTGATCACAGATCAGCATAACAAATATAACAATAATGAAAAAGTTTGAACTGTTGTGAACATCGACAAAACGTGATACAAAGACATGAAATGTGCAAATGCTGTTGGAAAAATGGCACTAATAGACTTACTCCATGCATGGTTGCTACAAATCTTCAATTTGTAATTAAAAATGCGGAATCTTTGAAGCTCAGTAAAGCAAAGCATAACTGTGTATATTTGAAAAATTCAAACTGTCGCATATGCTCAATAACTTAGGACAGAATATCATTTTTATGCTATCGGGAGAACAGTAAAACTTCTTAGCCTGTATGTAACCCTAACGCTGCTGGATAAATACATACTTGGTAGTAGTGGCAATTGCCTCACTGAGATTTGTTGAGCTGTGTTTCTAAGGGGGAACTTGTGAAAATCAGCATTTGACTAAGCTTTCTATTTGTCCAAAGGGTCTGAATGCCTTCAAATTATATTTCCTTTCATTTGATTAGTCACTTCAGCTTATTGTAAGACATGGGTAATCTTCTGAGACAGAACTTTTCAAGTTTTAATGTTTATTCAGTTATAATATTTGACAATAAGAGGTATTTAATCAATTCCTGTTGACTTAGCAAAATAAGTTTTCCATTCATTTATTGACAACTCTCTAAGAAAGAATATGATAATCACTGTGTCAAAAGGATTTCAAATAGTCAAAATAACTGCATAAATATAGAAACCAGTATTATTGATATATTATATGGACCAATGCTTGTATGTTTCTCATCTAAATATCATAACAACTTCTGTGGTAAGAATTATTAACTCAGTTTTTAATCTATAAATAAAATTCAATGCAGAAAAGTTAAGTTACCTAATTATGTTGAGTCACTCTGTGATAACTATCTGCTCTCTGTGACGGATAGCATTGCCACAGAGGTGTCTTGAGTGAAGGACTACATTTCTTCCCGTATACCATGTCGTCCTTTTAGGGCAAATATCCTATTAGGAAGAGAGTATGCAAATAGAGAAAAAAAATGTGCAATTTGTAAAAGTCTGAGAACTGTTTTCTTTTTTTTTTTCCAAGTGAAGCTCTATAACTTCCAACATTGATTGCTAAGTAGTTTGAATGATTTTGGTGATCGGCAATGCATTGTTCTGTGTCCATTTTTTAAAATCAACAGATAACCCTAAAAGCAGTGAAAAATAGGAAGCGCATCTCAGAAGGGCACAAAGTAAGTTTGAAAGGGCAAGTTTGATTTTCTATTTTTACAGCTCTTCTCTTCTTTAAGAAGATACATTTTGTGAGGTGTTTTTTGGTTTTTTTTTTAAATTCTGGAACATACCTCTGATTTTTGATTTTGAAGGTATTCAGAGGGGACCAGTTCTTCAAGTGAAAATTGTCACTTTGAGAATATGGATGATTTATCAGGTGCAGATTTTTTATTTCTTGCAGAATGTATGATGAGGTGAGATTCTTTCCTAACATCTTACAGATTAGTATCAAAAGCCTGAACAATACCATTGAAATCAAGGACATTCCTCAGAAAAGCAATCAATTATTATGGAATAGATAATGTGTTTTCTTGCAAAGCAAGAGAATAACTACCATTTGGGTGTTATTAATCTTCCCTGAAATCATTTTAACATTCCAATGTGCTGTTAAACTCTTTTATTTTTTTCTTTCTTCTTTTTTTAAGGAAATACAAAAATGTGTACTGATTTATTGCGAAATTACAGGCAGCTGTATAGCTCAATCAAGGAAATTAAATTAATTATTTTCCAATAAGGCAGGCTATTGTTTGCTCCATGTAGTATAAATATGTCTTAAAGTTGTCCTTTTATATGGTAAAAAGGAGTTAGACTGGTTAAAAGGAAATGCTTCTGTTTAAGTAGCCAAAGTCAGATATGTCTATATTTATGTAAATATGTGTGTATTTCTTTTCTAAATATATATATACATATTTAGAAGTACACAATTTTAAAGAAACTATTTTAAAGAAATCCATATTAAACAAAAAGAATGCCATTTTCTTCAGTGCTATTTAATTTTGTCATTCCCTCATCGTCGTAGGAAGGGGGGGGCCCTCCAGGGCCCCAAGAGTGGGCTCTTATCTAACACTCAGAAAAGAATTGTCCGAGGAGACACATACTGACAAAGCAAGAGACTTTATCGGAAAAGGGCACCCAGGTGGACAGCAGCAGGGGTAAGGGAACCCAGGAGAACTGTTCTGCCGTGTGGCTCACAGTCTTGGGTTTTATGGTGATGGGGTTAGTTTCCAGGTTGTCTTTGGCCAATCATTCTGACTCCAAGTCCTTCCTGGTGGCGCACGCATCACTCAGCCAAGATGGATGCTACCCAGAGGAATTCTGGGAGGTGGACAGACATGTGGTGTCTCCTTTTGACCTTTTCTGATCTCTTCTGGTTGGTGGTGGCTTATTACTTCCATGTTCCTTACCAAGACCTGCTGTTGTGAGACAACATATGCAAATGGATCCTAGGGAGTCTGGTCAGGGTGAGCAGTTTCAGTCAGTGTGCTTCCCCTAACATCATGATAATTTTAATTTAGTGGGAGATATTCTTTAGAGAATAATTCATGAGTGTATGAGTGTACCGTTGCTGCTATAAATCACTTTAGTTGTAATAATGCTAGCTTTCATGTGCACTTTTAAATTATATTTATTTAGGGGTATTATCTGTAAATTGATCTAAAATAATATTCATCTTACACACTTAATACAATGGCAGTCATGTACTTTTTACTAAGTTAAAATCTTATCTTCCAAATTATGTTTTCCTTCTGGTTGTACTAAAGTATATTTGTAGTTAACAAAAGATCACAAATTGCCACCATTCACATTTGATGGTAACACTTATTTTTTATTCATGTAGCACTGTCTTGCACTGAGTATACTGTTTTATTTGAAACTTCTTTAAATTTTGAGTGCTTGATTTCATTTTAATTTATCAGCACATTAAGGATAGTGGTATATTATGCATATTTATTACTTTCTTGTAGCCTATTCTCTGATGAAAGTGGGAACTCTGTTTTCAAGAGTACAGTAACTAAAAAGTTATTCTTTCAAAATATAGTTTCAAAACATTCATTTCCTTAGCATTTTTAAGCATTATTTTGTACTCTAGGTATAAAAAATTGGTGAAAATGTATTCCTTGACCTAAAAGACTTCAGAATCACAGAGAACGTATCCCTACAAAAGTTATAATGAAGCATGATAAGTGTTATAAGTGTACAACGTTTCCAACTCCGTATATGGAATGAAGTTTTGAACTCTGTGATAGTCAAAGAGTCTAGGTAATGCCGAAGATGAGAGATGGAGACTGTTAAAATATGCCCTGCAAGGTGGGGCAGGAATTCAGAGAGGGGCTGTGATGAGGCTTATATGACATAAGTCTGTAAATCCATCATCAAATGCAGTGTCCTGTAAGGGGTAATGATGGGTGTTTATTGAATAGGAAAAGGAGAGTCAGTAGAATTATAATGACTTAAACCTAAACAACCCATGGCTAACTAAAGAATGCCAAGCAGCAATCAACTGTTTTGAAAGTGTTTAAGAACTTACCTGAAGCTAATGAAGCTCTTGATATATCACATAGATGACTTACCTGCTAACATCCTAGTGCTTAATTTTTTACTTTAGTCTGAGACATTAATAAGTTGAGACATCTCAGCATGGATGTATTTCCCTTGAAACAGTGATCAAACGAACAAACCAAATTGGTTACAAAATTATGTTATATACCTTAAAAAATATTACTATTTATCGCTAGTCTGTTTCTAAGCTTAGTCCACTGTAACATCTTAATCAGCTTGGTTAATAGAATATGTCTATCATATGGAAAATTTTTTTGAGAAGATATGTGTATAAAATTGGCACTCAGTCCAGATATGGTGTAACAGTAATAACTGAATTACATCTACCCAATTTTGTATACCACTGTTGAGGTGAAAAATATTGCAATGGAATTACGTAAAGTGATATTAAAGAAAATAAACCCTTTTTTATGGAAAGAGTTAGAACTGCTCAACAGGTAGATCATGATGTCCATGGTGTTAACTCTCAGGAAGCTCACTAGTTTAAAGTGAGTGTCTAGTGTGAAAGGTATTTTAAAAAATGAAATTTGTAAATTTACAATTAGGATAAATAATAAGAAACAGTTCAGGATGAACTGAAGGCATGTGTTAGGTAATGCTGTGATGTTAGGGAAGGGAAGGAACTCAGCTGAAATCAAAGAATAAGTATGTTGGTCAGGTAAAGAGAGGAGGAAGAATATGGGGGAAATGAATAAAGCCTAAAACACTCTGGGCCAGGTTATAAAGGAGATGAGAGTATTCAAGAGTCAAAACTTAAGAAAGGAGAAAAAGATGAAGAGCAGTATACATTCAATGTAGTGAACATAGGGTCAATGCAAGGCAAGTTGATTGCAAGAGATAGGTAGGCCCAAAATCAGCATCTTAAGCCCTTTGGACATATTCAATCATTTAATAAGTGTCTACTGGGCTTCCCTTGTGATTCAGCTGGTAAATATACCTCCTGCAATGTGGGAGACCTGGGTCAGATCCCTGGGTTGGGAAGATCCCCTGGAAAAGGGAAAGGCTAGCCACTCCAGCATTCTGGCTTGGAGAATTCCATGGATCGCATAGACCATGAGGTTGCAAAGAGTCAGACATGACTGAGCGACTTTCACTTTCACTGAGTGGCTACCATACACTAGAGATTTTTCAAGATGTTAGAAATATAGAACAAAAAAATGTTGCCAGTATTAAGGATTTAATGTTGTAAAAGAGATGGAGGCGAAAGAAGATGAAAATAACTTGTAATGTATCTGGGCCATGGGTATAGAACAGGGACGTGGTGGGTGAAGTTGGGAGTATGGTTTTAATATAGGATGGCTAAGGAACACTTCTATGATAAGGAGACATTGGAAAGATGAAAAGGAAGTAGTTCAGTTCAGTTCAGTCGCTCAGTCATGTCCGACTCTTTGCAACCCCATGAACTGCAGCACGCCAGGCCTCCCTGTCCATCACCAACTCCCAGAGTCCACCCAAACCCATGTCCATTGTGTCGGTGATGCCATCCAACCATCTCATCCTGTCATCCTCTTCTCCTCCTGCCCTCAATCTTTCCCAGCATCAGGGACTTTTCAAATGTGTCAGCTCTTCACATCAGGTGGCCAAAGTATTGGAGTTTCAGCTTCAGCATCAGTCCTTCCAATGAACACCCAGGACCGATCTCCTTTAGATGGATTGGCTGGATCTCCTTGCAGTCCAAGGGACTCTCAAGAGTCTTCTCCAACACCACAGTTCAAAAGCATAATTCTTTGGTGCTCAGCTTTCTTTATAGTCCAACTCTCACATCCATACATGACTACTGGAAAAACCATAGCCTTAACTAGACGGATTGTGTTGGCAAAGTAACGTCTCTGTTTTTTAATATGCTGTCTAGGTTGGTCATAACTTTCCTTCCAAGGAGTAAGTGTCTTTTAATTTCATGGCTGCAGTCACCATCTGCAGTGATTTTGGGGCCCAAGAAATACAATCAGCCAAGGGAAGTAAGCATGGGGCATTTTAGAGGCGAGAACTCCAAGCAAAGGGAACCACAAGTACAGAGACCCTTAGGTGCAAACACATATGGTATATTCTAGAACCAGTAAATTTAGATAAGATTATTGAGAAGATTTAAGATAAATTGGAGCAGGGAAATGTACTAGAGCATGATGATGATCCAGGGTGATGTTTTTTTGTGCTAGTTGTTATGTTTTGTTCTTGTTTAGGATGAATAATAGGAAAGGGGGAAATATGGAGATTCAGGAGAAATATTGGCTGGAGAAAAGAGAAGATTTTACAAGCTGAGGATCAGTGTCTGTCTGGGCTTAAAAAAGCACATGGAGGAAAGTCAGAATATTGTATACGGAAAGATCAGAGAGGATGATAGACATTGTGTTTGAAGCACAGCGGAAGTTTTTTTTGCATGTTTGTTTAATTGTGTCTCTTTTCAGTGATAAGGGAAGGGAGGCATCAGCTAAGGATAAGGAGAACATGGAGGATTTGAGTGTTTGAGGAGAGAAAAAAAAGGTATAAAATAGTTGTCATAAAAGAGGGAAAGAGATTATGGAAATGCAGAAAATGTAGTAAAGTTTAATGGGCTAGAAGTTAAGGTAAGGTTTGTCATTATAGTTGTATGTTTCAGTTCAGTTCAGTTCAGTCACTCAGTTGTGTCCAACTCTTTGCGACCCCATGAATTGCAGCACGCCAGACCTCCCTGTCCATCAGCAACTCCCGGAGTCTACCCAAACCCATGCCCATCGAGTCGGTGATGCCATCCAGCCAGCTCATCCTCTGTCATCCCCTTCTCTTCCTGCCCCCAATCCCTCCCAGCATCAGGGTCCAATGAGTCAACTCTTCACATGAGGTGGCCAAAGTACTGGAGTTTCAGCTTCAACATCAGTCCTTCCAATGAACACCCAGGACTGATCTCCTTTAGGATGGACTGGTTGGATCTCCTTGCAGTCCAAGGGACTCTCAAGAGTCTTCTCCAACACCACAGTTCAAAAGCATCAATTCTTCGGTGCTCAGCTTTCTTCACAGTCCAACTCTCACATTCATACATGACCACTGGAAAAACCATAGCCTTGACCAGATGGACCTTTGTTGGCAAAGTAATGTCTCTGCTTTTTAATATGCTGTCTGGGTTAGTCAAAGGAGTAAACGTCTTTTAATTTCATGGCTGCAGTCACCATCTGCAGTGATTTTGGAGCCCAAAAAAATAAAGTCTGACACTGTTTCCACTGTCTCCCCATGTATTTCCCATGAGGTGATGGGACCAGAGGCCTTGATCTTACTTTTCTGAATGTTGAGCTTTAAGCCAACTTTTTCACTCTCCTCTTTCACTTTCATCAAGAGGCTTTTTAGTTCCTCCTCACTTTCTGCCATAATGGTGATGTCGTCTGCATATCTGAGGTTATTGATATTTCTCCTGGCAATCTTGATTCCAGCTTGTGCTTCTTCCAGCCCAGTGTTTCTCATGATGTACTCTGCATATAAGTTAAATAAGCAGGGTGACAATATACAGCCTTGACATACTCCTTTTCCTATTTGGAACCAGTCTGTTGTTCCATGTCCAGTTCTCACTGTTGCTTCCTGACCTGCATACACGTTTCTCAAGAGGCAGGTCAGGTGGTCTGGTGTTCCCATCTCCTTCAGAATTTTCCACAGTTTATTGTGATCCACACAGTCAAAGGCTTTGGCGTAGTCAATAATGCAGAAATAGATGTTTTTCTGGAATTCTCTTGCTTTTTTGATGAGTCAGTGGATATTGGCAATTTGATCTCTTGTTCCTCTGCCTTTTCTAAAACCAGCTTGAACATCTGGAAGTTCACGGTTCACGTATTGCTGAAGCCTGTCTTGGAGAATTTTGAGCATTACTTTACTAGCATGTGAGATGAGTGCAATTGTGCAGTAGTTTGAGCATTCTTTGGGATTGCCTTTCTTAGGGATTGGAATGAATTTTTTACGTTTAGCTTCCCTGATAGCTCATTTGGTAAAGAATCCCCCTCCAATGTAGGAGACCCTGGTTCAATTCCTGGGTCTGGAAGATCCCCTGGAGAAGGTATAGGCTACACACTTCTGTATTCTTGGGCTTCCCCTGTGGCTCTGCTGGTAAAGAATCCGTCTACAATGCAGGAGACCTGGGTTCGATCCCTGGGTTGGGAAGAGCCCCTGGAGAAGGGAAAGGGTATCCACTCCAGTATTCTGACCTAGATTGTTCATGGACTGTATAGTCCATGGGCTCACAAAAAGTTGGACATGACCAAGTGACTTTCACTTCACTCACCATTGTTACATTGATAGAGAGTTGGGTTGGTTAGGGTTAGATTTGTTTGTTGTTGAGTGGGCTGATTCTGAGAGAGAGAAGAGCGTGATTCTAGTATTGTCTTATGAATCACAAGGATAACCTAGATAAGAATCTAGGTAAGAATAGAAATGAGCTGTTAGAGACGAGAGCGTTGGAAACAATGTAGAGTTACCCCCAACTATCTAAAAGAGCTTTTCAAAGCAGTTGTTCCAAAGCAGGACTTCTTAAACATCTCGTAGCAGGTCAGATAGGTTATAATGCTTGTAATAAGTAACTGATCTGGGAGTTCTAACTGTTCATGCCTAACCAGGCCTCCTAGAGGGCTAGAAAGATCAACATAGCCATGCGTTTATATTTTTATTCATTGCTGATTACTGTACCATCCATTTTAAAAGCTGTTCTATGAAAGAAGGTCATAGTAGACAAAGAATGGTCATTTAAACTGAGGTTACGGCAGAGTCAGGCCTTCGTTTTTAGGGTAAAACCTTGTTATTGATGGATTTTTAACCAAAGGAGTTCAAAATAGATTTGGCTTTAGGGTAGAAAATGAATTTTCATGGGACAAAGGTATCATGGAGAGGTTATTCAAATAGATAGGAAATTATTGCAGCTTTTATTAAGTTGAGAGAATTGGAAGACTTGTGAGAAGTAATTGGATTCTTAATCTAGCCATGGGATAATATTAATTAATGTTAATAATTGACAGGATATAAAATTAAAAAGAGATGAAGTACACAGAATTGATACCTCAAATTTCTGCTCTTATTATCTACATGGGTGCAGAGCTAACACCTGACTGAAAATATGGAAGTGAGGTTTTTTGGGGAAAAAAATCAATGTAATTTGGGACAAAGAGAAATATTGAACATATGGTAAAGATGATGGGTTGAGGGAAAAGATCAAGGATGGAGATATACATTTGAGAATAATGTGTATAAATTGCATATAAAATGAATGCCTATATGCCTCACAAAGTCATCAGTTATGCATGCAGATTTGTTCATTTACATGAGTATATTTCTTGTAAATTAAACTAAATACAACATATATGTTAAAAAAACATTTAAAAATAGAAAGTAAGCAACCCTGGATTCTCTAAAAGATGCTCATCAGGCAGGTGACTTAAAAATGATGGTTTCTATTTGCCTAGTAGAGTTACTATCAAAAGTAGGAGATGCAAAAAATAGTGAGTGTTTGAAATTACTTAGATTTAAATATATTTTCCATATTTAAATAATATGTCATTTCATTTTCCTAATCTCTACAAGTAGGTTATTCACTGAATTTAATTAAATTTAAATGAATTACACTGGGTATCATGGCATATAGTTTTTCTTCTTTTAGTTTTTATTTTCCCCTTAGCTTGTACATTTCTGAACATATGAGAGTCCTGTTTCCTCCTTTGTATGCAATGAACTGATTGCCAACTATAATTTAGAAGCTTTTAATGAGACAACCTGAATGAATTCAGAGCTCCACACACACAAACAATACAGATTGTCACTCAGGAGATGTTTTAGGTGTATATTGCACCCACAGAATCCAAATATGCTGGATCTGCAAAATAAAAAGGTAGGGAAGGGAACAGCCACTCTTAGGTTTTATTTTTATCTTGCATGTAGGATATTGAATATGAATTTTCTTGCTTCTTGGATACTATTTCTCCTTACTTGTTGAGGCCCATATTGTCTTTAGATTCAACCAAAGTTAAAGCAGGAACAATTATCCTGCTTGTTCCCCCTCTCTGCCACGAATCCACCTTACGGTGGAGATATCATAATTTATTTGGTCAGTCTCATTCAGGCACTTCACATTTTTTCTTTTTTTTTTAGTTGTAAAGAATGTCATAATTTAAGTCTGTGTACTGAGTTGGACAAAAAGTTTTTTTGAGTTTTTCCAGCTCTTATGGAAAAGTCCAAATGAACTTTTAGGTCAACCCAGTATTTGCCTAATTGTGCACTTTGGCCATGCCTCATAAATGTTAATATGAGGTATTCTTATTGACTTTGTGATATAAATATTATAAATAATTGTAGTTTTTATTTTATGGTAGTTTAAATGGATCCTTTAATAATATTTGAAAATTTGGATTTTACCCAATTATTATCTTAATAAACTGAGCCTAAACAAACAACTTAAGCATTAGTTTTATGTATTTGTTTCATGATAATTGTTTTCCACCAGATTTATTTGTCTTAGTGTGAATATATGCTTTTACTGGCTTTTAAAACAGGTAAAGGATTATACTAATTAATATACTCACTGTTGCTGCTAATGTATATACGTGTATGTGCATATCTATGAGGGAGATATTGGCACTTGAGTAATAACCATCATTGATTTACATCACAGATAAATGATAACCCAAATCCTTCACCATACCTACTTTTCTAGCATCATCTTGGGAAAGTTTTCCTAATTCACTAAATGCTGAACAAACTTCAGAGCCTTCTTCATTCATGGTGTTTCTTCCACCTGGAATGTTCTCCTTTGCTGCTTATCTCCTCAATCGTGCTTATTCTTCAGTTCCCTGCCTAAATTGAATCTCAGACAGTAGGAACCTGATTTGGTCTTTAAGGTGGCCGTTCCTCCAAATCCTTTACTTTCTTCCAGCCCCTTCTACTGTGCTTATCACACTTCATGATATTTAAAATATATCTGTTAGGACTTGCTTATTCTCTGTTCCATTCCCTAGGTTCACAGTTACCTTGAGACTTCGAGATCTTGCCCTTTTCATTCATCATTGTGCATTCAGTTCTGGGTATGGTGTCTAGAAATTAATAGGTTTAGCTGAATATTTGCTGAATTGTTGGGCAAATGAATAATGAAGAAATGAATGACTGGAGGTAGGAGACTCTTGTTTTCCTTTTCAGTGAATGACTAAAGGAAACTAAATACATGTAACTAATAATACAATACTTCAAAATTCGTTGTAGTTACATGCTTTATTATTTTTAGGGTTAGTCAATGCATTATCTAATTAAGAAACATCCAAATTTAAACAAGTCATCACTAGCTCAATGATAGAGTAGTATTTTTTCAATTCGTCTTATCATTGTCTTATTTATTGGCATTGAACCAGATAAAATCAGGAGACTATATTTCACCATTAGAAAACCTACCACACAATGAAAATATTTAATCAATTTAATAAACATTTCTCAAATGATATGTAAGAGAAATGATTATTTTCATAGCAATATTGAAATTTCCAAGTAATTGCAATTGCAGTAAAAAATTAATTGCTAATGAACAGTGTTTGAGATCTAAGTAATGCACAAATATTTCTTTGACAGAAGATCTTTTTATGTTAACTGCTATTAACTCTATCCTGAAACAAATAGGATTTTAAACTATTTTAATTCATTTTTTTGCCCTGAAATTTTGCTGGCCCGTTACTATTATCATATAGTGCTATTTAAAGGGTACAATTTTGTGATTATAACTTATAAAAGACAGCTTTATTTGAGTAGTAGGAATGATTTTTTTTTATTTGTATAGCCAGTTCATCCCTGCATGTCACCTTAACAGTCACACTGAAGCCCTAAAGAATTTGGCTGCTCTTGAGTTCATAATTCTCAGATATTACTGGTGTTTCTTCTCTTCTTCCTGCTTTCTCTTCTGTTCTGCCTTACATTTAAAAGAGACACTACCATGAGTTTGAACAAAATGGTGTTTCTATCCTTAAATAGCCAATGGTTACCTTCAAGTGACCTTCAGAGGTGTCCTGTTTACCACCCTCTTTGTGGGTGTTCAGATTTCCGTTCAACTTTACAGGAGACACACGTCCACTTTTAATGACAAGGTCCCGGTGGTTCTGATGAATGTCTGTCCCCTAGTCCTGATTGACACCAGCAGGCTGTGGAGGATGACAAATTGTCAGACAACAGATCAATCTGCTTTCTCCATTAAGTAATGAGGAATGAAATGGCGGAGGCTTGGGGTGGGGGTGCTTTCTGCGATTACCTGGAGGCCTACTAAAGATGTTTGTAAATCAAGCATGTCAGCAGTATGCATATGCTTATTATACATGCAGTAGTGTGCATGTTTGAGTGATGAGGATCGAATACTCAACAGATACCTTCAACAATAAAACCACAAATAAAAATGATGAGAAGAAAAGTATTGAACTAGCTGTGAATGTAAAACTTAGTATCCCCTGGGGATGGTAAGAATACGCTGAGTAAAGAGATGGAAAGTATTAATAAAACCACCAGAATAATAGCCATTTGAAGAATAGTAAACTGTATTAATTATTAGCTATTACCATTTTTGCAAGTGTCTTTTGATTGACAATGGGGATTCATGGGAATAGCTTGAATTATGAAGCATTTGTCATGGAGTATACTTCATAAAAACTGTGCCTGGTAATTATCATGGAATATGTATTTTATCCAATTTTGTCAACTCAAAATTCCAAATAAAATAGGTAGTTTTCAGGGAAATGATAGATATTTTCTATTTTCCTAGACTCAGCAAGCTAGAATTTATATGCCATTTTTGGTTACACGGTGTGCTTATAAAACAGTAAAGAATAAAAGTTTGAGAGTTAGAATGGAACTATGCTAACACTATGGTTATTAGGTAACCTTAGAACCTGCCTTCCAGGGTGGGTATATCGTATCTTTTTGCTTGTTCTCTTGGTTTCACAGTAGACACAGCATAGTGGGTTTAACCAGAAAGAGAAATTTCTTAGAAAGATGAAAGGAACATTTCTAACCATCTAAGGAACAGGATGCAATTACTCCACAGAGACAGATTTTAGCCTGGGCCTAGGAAAATTAATGCATCAATCTCTCTCTCATTTGCATTATTCCTTCTTAAAATCCCTTCTGTTCTATTCATACAGACTATATATATATATGTATATACATATATATATATATGATCTGTATAAAGACCAGATAGGTGTTTTCAATATTTTCAGTGTTTCACCTTAAAAAATAATCTTCTCTCTTTAAATATCCAGCCCCATAAAAGGAACTACTAAATCTATGTTGCAAATTTCCAAACCAAACTTTGGTTAACAACTTAAGTCAGGTGCATATCTCAGTTAAATTCAGTCGCTCAGTCGTGTCTGACTCTTTGTGACCCCATGAATCGCAGAACACCAGGCCTCCCTGTCCATCACCAACTTACGGAGTCTACCCAAACTCATGTCCATCGAGTCAGTGACATCATCGAGCCATCTCATCCTCTGTCATCTCCTTCTCCTCCTGCTCCCAATCCCCCCCAGCATCAGGGTCTTTTCCAATGAGTCAACTCTTCACATCAGGTGACCAAAGTATTGGAGTTTGAGCTTCAGCATCAGTCCTTCCAATGAACACCCAGGACTGATCTCCTTCAGGACGGACTGGCTGGATCTCCTTGCAGTCCAAGGGACTCTCAAGAGTCTTCTCCAACACCACAGTTCAAAAGCATCAATTCTTTTGTGCTCAACTTTCTTTATAGTCCAACTCTCACATCCATATATGACCACTGGAAAAACCACAGCCTTGACTAGACGAACCTTTGTTGGCAAAGTAATGTCTCTGCTTTTAATTTTTTTAATTTTTTTTTTTTGTCTCTGCTTTTTAATATGCTGTCTAGGTTGGTCATAACTTTCCTTCCAAGGAGTAAGCGTCTTTTAATTTCATGCTGCAGTCACCATCTGCAGTGATAATTGTGCAAGTAATAATTGTATACAGAACCTTATTTCTCATAGAATTTTAGTTCAAGATCATCAGTGCCACTGGGAAAAATGATAACCCCTACAACAAATCCAAACATATTTGAGATTGCAATAAAATTTTAATTACCAGAAAATTTAAGGCCAACATACTTATTTTAATTGTACACTTTTAAGGACATACCTTATTAATTGCAGTGAGAGAAACTCAGTTTTAAAGTTAGTTAGTTCTTAAAGGATTATAGATGCCACTGGTGTTTAGAAATGATTTGAGTTAGTCTATACTAAATGGCAACAAAAATTTAAAAAACAAAGCAGCAATGAGAATACACATTATGAGGGACCAAGGGTATTGAATTACTTGCAGAATTTGCTCCTGAAAAAGCTTTACAAAGTATAGGTAGAAAACTATGTACTGAAACAAGTTTCTGGCTTTTAAATTGCATAATTTCAATTTCAATATATTAAGTTCATTTGAAATGAAAGTCTCAACAAAATGCTACCATCAAATATATGTGGTATTTTTATCATGTTTCCTGATTTCTTTTTGTTTTTTTCAATATAAGCCTCTTGAAATTGCAAGTTTATGCTAGAGATCATTTAGTATAAATTTTCTATGCTCCATATAAATGTTTCCTGCTGTACTTCTGTCACTCCACTCAGACATCTCCATGACCTGAACCAACTGTCAGAGTTCCCAGATATTCTATTTATTTGCCATATAAGGCCACCCCCAAAAACTGAACCAAGGATAGTTTATACTACATGTAATCAGAGTTCTTCTGTCTTTGTTAGAGAAACTAGTATAATAGAATATTAAACACTAAGTTTAGAATGTAACAAAAATAATAGTATATGTCAAAAAGAGGGGAAAATCTTGTAAAATTTGCAAAAAAAGGATGCACTAAAAACTTATCACATGGCTACCATCTCTTACACCAAGGATTTTGAAATTGTACTTGTGAAGACTCAAGAGAATCTAAGATGATTGGAAAAACATAGCCTTGCATTATAAAAAAAAAAAGATTAGTTGGTGAAGATATTGTAAAAGGTAACTCTTGTTCACTGTTGGTGGGAATGTAAATTGGCACAGCCACTATGGAAAACAGTGCAGAATTTCCTCAAAAATTAAAAATAGACTACTAGAGGATCCAGCTATTCCACTTCTGGGTACATAGCCAAAGGAATTCAAAGAGTCTTCTCCATCACCACAATTCAAAAGTATCAGTCCTTTAGCGCTCCGCCTTCTTTATTGTCCAACTGTCACATCCTTACATGACTACTGGAAAAACCATAGCTTTGACTATATGGACAGTTATTGGCAAAGTGATGTCTCTGCTTTTTAAAACACTGCCTACGTTTGTCATAGCTTTTCTCCCAAGGAGCTGTTTTTGTGTGGGAACATTTAGCGATCTGTTATCTAAGCAATATTCAAATATATAATACAGTGTTACTAGGTATAATTATCCTCCTGTGCATGAGATTCCCTGAACTTGTTAATTTTATAAATCCTTTAACAAATATTCCCCCATTTTCCTTTTTGTGATCCTATGGATTATGTGACTCCATGGGGTCGTGTCTGACTCTTTGCTGGACTGCCAGGCTCCTCTGTCCATGGGAAGAAGATTAGAGTGGGTGGCTATTTCCTACTCCAGGGGATCTTCCCAGCCCAGAGATTGAACCTTGTCTCTTATGTCTCCTGCATTGGCAAGCAGTTTCTTACCAGCGCTACCTGGGAAGACCCTTCCACACCCCAGGCCCTGATAATCACCACTTTACTCTCTCGTTTCTCTCAATTTAGCTATTTTAGATTCACATATAAGTGATGAACAGTATTTGTCCTTCTCTGTCAGACTTATTTCACTTAGCATAATGCTCTCAAGTTTCATACAAATTGTTGTAGATGGCAAGATTTCCTTCTTTCTCATGGGTGAATAATATCCCTTTTGTGTGTGAGTGTGTGTGTATGCATACATATATATATGTGTGTGTGTGTGTATATATATATATGTTTAGACTTCCCTGGTGGCTCAGACAGTAAAGAATCTGCCTGCAATGTGGGAGACCTGGGTTCAATCCCTGGGTTGGCAAGCTCCCCTGGAGGAAGGCAAGGCAACCCACTCCAGGATTATTGCCTGGAGAATTCTATGAACAGAGGAGCCTGGAGAGCTAGCAGAGTCAGACATGACCCCATGGGGTCTCAAAGAGTTGGATATTACTGAGTGACTAAGTGTGTGTGTGTGTGTATATATATTTATATATATATATCACACCATCTTCATCCATTCATCTGTTGATGAGCACTTAAGTTGTTTCATATCTTGACAGTGAACACGGGGGTGCAGTAATCTCTTTAAGATCTGAAGTCAAGGAAATATTTACCAATAACCAGATACGGGCCACATGTCTGAGAGAATTCACATGAAGCCCTAGAGAATCAGCAGCTCAGGATAAACTGAGGGGTGATGGAAACTCTAAAGGGTCTGAATGAATAAGCAAAAATCAGGACTGAGGAAGAGGGCCAGCCATAAGAAAATCCATCACTTTTGACATAGGAAGTACAGTTAGAGTTTTTCAACACCCCCACAGCACACATACAACACACATACACCTTAAAAGAGAGAAAAGGAGTCAGCTTTACATCAGCCAGATCTAGAATGCAGAAGATCAGTAGAAAGCAGTGAACAGTTAGGTGGAAATAGCCTAGCTCTTTTTATCTTTTACCACCCAGGCTCTTTCCATCATCTAATCTGATGAGTGGGGCATACTATAATTAAGAAAGTAGAAGCCTGTCTTCAGGAGAGGTCTCAAGCAGCTGCTGGCCTCACTAGGGCAATGGGAATTAGCTATAACTTACAGTTGTATTGAAAATTTTGGCTATTTCATTAGACTGGGCATTTAATTACTGAATTTAAGAAGACAGAGGGACTATAAGGCATTCTATTACTTAAAACTAATCAGAGACATAATGGCTCTGACAAAGTTTTCATCCAGGAGTGTGGAGAAGCTCTGTCTGAATAACATTTAAATGAACAAAGTAAGTTTACTTTTGTCTTAGTCATCATGAATTATATTAGACACCAAAATATCCCATTTGGTGATAACATTTAATGCAATATATGTGAAACTTGTGGTATTCACTTATTCAACAGTTATGTGCTCTGAATACTGTGTGATGGTTACATTCCTAAGTATTGAGGATAAAACATGAATTTAACAGAAATAATCCTTCCTGGACTGTTAACAGAACTTTCAGTACAATGATAGAGAAAAATAAATAGACTTATTGCTTGATAGCAGAGGTACAGTGCTCTGGGTGTGCTCCAAGAGCTATGGGGATACATAGCAGTATAATTCAGTTTGGACTTGAGTAATGAGAAAAGGGATCCCAGATTAAGATGTATCCAGATAGAGGTTTGAAGGCCACATAGACAGTAGCCTAACGGGCAGACTGAGAAAGAATTTTCAGGTAGAAGAACTAGTTCTGATACTGAGAGAGAACATGGGTCATGCAAGGACTTAGAAATTTATTGGGTGTATGAATCCTACTTTAAAAATAGAAGTATAGCATTATTCTGGAGAGAATTTCAAAAAATCGGACTGGAAAGAGAAAATCCAGATGACAAAAAGTAATATAAAAGGTGCTAGCCAAGTGTGACTTCATTTTAAGGGCAATCAGCAGTCACTGAAAGATTTTCAATAGTAAATATATTTGCATATGGAAAGAAGAATTTTCTGAAAATATCAGTGGGCATTTTTGGCACCAGCTGGTGTTAACGGAGTTATTTTAGATGGGCAAACAATGTTGTGCCCACATATATTAATAATTTAAATACACATACTGAAACCCTACTGTCAGGAAAATTACAGATATTTTATTTAATCCTGTTTTGCCATGATGAAATGTATTAACCATTTTTGTTACCTTTACCTTAGAGGTAAGAATACTGAATTACAGAGTGGTAAATGTGTTGTTCATGAATGCACACCTAGAAAGTGGTAGAGCAGGAAATAAAGCTCAAAATTTTAACTCCAAAATCTAGACCATTCTGTTACCTACTGCCATAACTCTAGACAATGTGAGGAGAAGCTGAAGCATTTGACTAATGATTAACTAAAGCTTAATCATTTAACTGATTCAAGTTTCACATTCAAGTGAACTCATGTCAGTTTTACTAACCCAAGATCACTTGCTTTTAGCACCCAAAAATTCTTGCACTATTTTCAGTTTTATGGACATGAACTTGTAACTACAGTCTGCTTTTCCTCCTCAGTTGTAAAATTATTCCCATTTACCCTCTATAATGTCCATGTATTTGTATGGTTACAAATCAGCAAATTCTCTTCTCTCTAACAATATATATTCAGGCAGTCTTCAAGGCCTTTCTCACACAGTTCTAGTTCTGGGACCCACAGGTTTTATTGGATTACTCCAACAGTAACATTATACTGTAGGCCTGTACATTAGAATGATGTATCATAGTAATTCGAATGCAGTTATTCTAGTATGATTTAGATTGTAATCCTAAAGCATTATCTAGATATAACACTAAAGCAATCTCTGAGGAAATTTTGTTCATTCCAGTCAGGGAAAGGCAAGTCCTATTTCTATTTCATGCATGAATTATTAAATATGTACTTAAAGGGGTAGCAGCCCTTTTAATTTGGCAAAGCACATGGTTTTAATTGGTAAAATTGACAAATGACCTAAAGTTTGCAGCATCTAGACCCAAGGGAAACAAAAGAAAAGGAAGCAAAGAATGCATACTTGGCTTGGAACTGAGCTGTCTTTCTGTGAGTAGGAAAAAAAAAAATTCTAGCAATTGTTTGACAGAGCTACCAATTAGTGTCCAACTCCATAGAAGAGATCATAAAGTTGAAGGAATTTCTGCACAATTAAAGGATGTAAACATAGGGACTTTTAGAAAACACAGCTCAACGAAAATAATGTGTCAGGCCCTTATAAGTGACTGAACATGCTATTAAAGCAGATGAAAAACCTAGTGGAGCAGCACTTGCTTGCATTAAGATGGAAACACCTACGGTCCTCAGATTTTAGTACTTACCATTTCATCTTGGTGACATTTAGTTTAACCATATTTTAGTAGAATACAAGGCATAGGGCAGCCTTACTGTTCCATACTCTGTTGCTTCTGAGATTATCCCCTTATCCTCGAAGCTCTCTAACTCTATATTTTTCAGAACAAAAGATGCAACAGAAGAGAAGTAGTATGTCAACAGAGTACAGATAAACAATTTAGAACATCCAGACCCCCAAAGACACAGAAATTATATGGTGGTTTTACTTTTGCAGTACAGATCCAGGTAAAAGACCTATGTCTGTAGAGTCACAGTCTTTGCAAAGTCTGAGTCACTTTCAGGATAAATTGCAAGGTGTTTTTTCCTTATTTTCATTTATTTATTTTTTTAATACCAGTTCAGAAAAGATTAAAGAAAAACACTACAGACATCCCTATAAAGAAAGAAAGTCACTCAGTCGTGTCCGACTCTGCAACCCCATGGACTGTAGCCTACCAGGCTCCTCTGTCCATGGGATTTTCCAGGCATGAGTGTTGGAGTGGGTTGCCATTTCCCTGTCCAGGGGATCTTCCTGACAGAGGGATCGAACCCAGGTCTCCCGCATTGTAGGCAGATGCTTTACTGTCTGAGCCACCAGCGAAGTCAGATAGAATTTTTACCTCTTTGCTTTGTCTCTTCGTGTACAGGGGAGGCACACACACATCTGCACGTGCATACACAACTATAGTTTTGCTGCTGAACAATTTGAAAAGAAATTGCAGCTATAAGTATATTTTAAATCCTTCAGCATGCATATCCTAAGGAAAAGGACTTTCTCCTATATAATTAATTATGGGCAGGACACATATTTCTAACAACTAAGAAAATTAGCAAGTATGTAATATCTAATATCAACAGAATACTCAAGTTTTCTCAATCGTCTTTGATTTACTTTCCAAATGAGAATCCAATCAAGGTCCACATATTTCATTTTTAAATAATAAATTTTATTTTTCAGAGCAGCCTTGGGTTTGTAGCAAAACTGAACAGAACATACAGGACAGTTCCAACATATGTATTTTTAAAAATAATTTTATTTATTTTTGGCTGTGCTGGGTCTTTGTTGCTGTTTGGGCTTTTCTCTAGTTGCAGAGAGCAGTGGCTACCCTCTAGTTGTGGTGTGCGGGCTCCTCGCTGTAGTGGCTTCCCTTGAGGAGCGCAGGCTCCAGGCACATAGGCTTCAGGAACCACAGCATGTGGGCTCTGGTTGTGGCTCCTGGGCTCGAGAGCACAGGCTCGATATTGCGGCAAAAAAGCTTAGTTGCTCCCTGGCATGTGAGATCTTCCTGGAATCCACGGCTCAAACCCATTTTCTCTTCATTGGCAGTCCTCTACATTTACCATTGAGCTACCAGGGAAACCTTCCAACATATAATTAAAAAAAAAAAAATTCCCTTAACCCATGTTTATCTAAAACATACTCCTTGCTTTTTAAAATTCCATTGCCTTTTGAAGAAACCAAGGTTTTATAGAAGGCCTCATAGTCTGGGTTTGTCTAATTTCTAGTGGTATCATGAAATATGTAACCCTATTCACCATATTTTCTGTAAACAGAAATAAATAGCTCTAAGGGCTTATTTTCAAGTTAGAATTTTTTCACAACACTACCTTATTCATAGGAGACCCTTTATAATTGTATCACATGAGGAGGCATAGATGTCAGCTTCTCACAATATTAGTGATGATAAGTTGGATAACTTGTTTAAAGTGATAACCTGTAGGTTCTTTAGTTGAAAAGTCTGGTTTTCCCCTGTGTGATTTATGAATAATCTCTGGGGTAATACCTTGTCACTGTGGGAATATCTTCTCCCTCAAGAACTTTTAAATCCAGTGGTTTTCCGTGCATTGATGAAGCGTGACTGAAATGATCACAAGGATTTGAAATTGATAATTTAATAGTTCTGTCATTCATTTTACATTTATTAACTGGCATTACTCTGTAAAGAGCCTTTTCTGATCAGCACACTGTGATTTTTAAATATAAATTATTTGATTGTACCTTGGGGAAAAGTGTTGAAGGATTACTTACAGGTATGAACATTAGGGTAGGATGAACTGGAGCACTGGTAGGAGCAGGTGGATATTTACCTTTTCTTTATAAAATTTTGTATTGTTTTACAATTAATTGGGCACACATAAATATTGTAATTAAAAATTAAAAGACGTTGAAAATTGATCATTCCAATTTCAAGTGCCATTTAATTACTAAGTTTGGGAATAAAAATCTATAGTTTTGAGCATTTAATGTGTGCTGGCCAACCTGTAATTTAACAACTATCCTTGCAAGTAGAAATCACCATTTTGCAGAGGAGAAAGTAGATAAGAAAATGTATACAGTTAAACATATTGTCAAATACTTAATTACTGAGTAAGTTTCAGAGTCAAATTAGAACCTAAATACTTCTCTCTTCAAGAAAGCTTTGCTTTCTGTATTTTTCCTTATTAGCTCTCTTCCATGGAACCATAAACTTCACATCAAACTTTTCAATGCATAGAACTGAGATGAACTTAGAATCTTTTGAAGGAAACTGGATTTGATTAGCTTGTTAGAATGTACTGAGAACTTGATTTTATTCAGTTATGGTTAAGGCGATAGATCAGGAGACTATTGCTACTCACAGTTTCTAAGAGAAAGAGGCATGCCAACCACTCTGGGCCATATGGAGAAGCACCAGAATTTGTCATGTATCAAATGAACTGGCATGAGCCGGAGGCTTTTTTGTGATTTTCATAGGAAGAAATAGGCCAAGCAAAGTAGGAAAGCTGAGCTGGTTTAGGATTGGATAGCTGAATAATTTCAGGGATCTCTGGACTGTATGGCTTCCCAGGTGGCTCAGTGATAAAGAATCTGCTGCCCAGTGCAGGAGATGCAGGTTTGATCCCTGGGTTGGAAGGATCCCCTGGGAAAGGCAATGGCAACCAGTATCCTTACTTGGGAAATCTCATGGACAGAGAAGCCTGGCGGGCTACAGTTCACGGGTTCTCCGAAGAGTCGGACACAACTTAGTGACTAAGCAATAACTAGACTGTATGCGGGGTTGCTAGTGGCCTGGTACCCGGCCCTGAGGTGATTTAAGGCAGGAGAATAGAACACACAGCACATAGTGTCCTGGGATTGCAGGATTCTGATCAAAGGAGATAGACCAGGGATATTCACTTGGGATTGATTAGTTTGTGTTTAAAAGGTATGTTTACTGGCAGATTGGTTGCTTTTTCTGCCAATTAGCTCTCCCTGAAAGGGTCAATCACCCTCTGAGTCTGCACAGTCCTAAAATGGCAAGACATAATAAAATATATCAAATTTAAAATGATATTAGTACAATTAGCAGTAGGCATGTTGAAAAGTTAAGAAACTATGATGAATAGGTTAGAATTCCATGTAAGGTTATTCAAAATTGTGAGATTCTACACTTGTTAACACATAACCAAAAGTAATGCAAACTTATTAAAGAGAATGTATCAATTAACAAATGTTAATTTCATATCAGATGATATGTCTGTTAAGCACTGGATTTTATTTTTAATCAATGCAGAAACACAAGATACATATGTTCAGTTCAGTTCAGTAGCTCAGTTGTGTCTGACTTTTTGCAACCCCATGGACTGCAGCACGCCAGACCTCCCTGTCCATCACCAACTCCCAGAGCTTACTCAAACTGATGTCCATAGAATTGGTAATGCCATCCAACCATCTCATCCTCTGTTGTCACCTTCGCCCCCTGCCTTCAATCTTTCCTAACATCAGGGTCTTTTCCAAAGAGTCAGTTCTTCACATCAGGTGGCCAAAGAATTGGAGTTTCAGCTTCAGCATCAGTCCTTCCAATGAATATTCAGGACTGATTTCCTTTAGGATGGACTGATTGGATCTCCTTACAGTCCAAGGGACTCTCAAAAGTCTCCAACACCACAGTTCAAAAGCATTAATTCTTTGGCACTCAGCTTTCTTTATAGTCGAACTCTCACATCCATACATGATTACTGGAAAAATCATAGCTTTGACTAGATGGACCTTTGTTGGCAAAGTAATGTCTCTGCTTTTTAATATGCTGTCTAGTTTGATTATACCTTTTCATCCATATGTACATAATAAGATAATATACATATAGAAGTATATTATGAAGATCTTGCCAGTAATATTACTATAATTTTACTTTTAGAGAAACCTAAATATTACTTGGGCTTCCCAAGTGGCTCAGTGGGGTGAAGAATCTTCCTGCAATGTAGTATAAGCAGGTTCAATCCCTAGATCAGGAAGATTCCCTGAGAAGGAAATGGCGGCCCACTCTAGTATGCTTCCCTGGTGGCTCAGTGGTAAAGAATCTGCCTTCCAATACAGGAGACATGGGTTTGATCCCTGGGTCGGAAAGATCCCCTGGAGAAAGAAATGGCAACCCACTCCAGGATTTCTTGCCTGGAAAATCCCATGGACAGAGGAGTCTGGCAGTCTCCTCCATGGGGTCATAAAGAGTCATTCATGACTTAGTGACTAAGCAACAGCAACAAAAATATCACTTGAATCGATCCATCAGCAATTTTTGGAGTTTAATTTATTGTACTGGATATTAACATATGGCTTCTTGATGTCCCTATACTTTCTTTGAAGAGGTTAATGTTTGTAAG
Source organism: Cervus canadensis (assembly GCF_019320065.1). Classification (NCBI taxonomy): domain Eukaryota; kingdom Metazoa; phylum Chordata; class Mammalia; order Artiodactyla; family Cervidae; genus Cervus; species Cervus canadensis. Next base: position 51,795,093 of record NC_057399.1, read on the forward strand.
TACTTTACCTATAGTTTGTATGCTATGTGAACAGTTAGTATTGTTTACCATATTGTCGTGATAAGATGTACCATTTGCTCCAAAACAAAGTAAAATATATTTATTACACGTTCACTCCCATGTTATTAGTTTTAGTAGGAGTCCTGGTATTGGCATAGAGTGAGAGTTCTACATTTATCAGATGTCAGTGGCAAAGATGTAAGATTTACAAGATGGTAGCTGGCTTCCATCTGGGTAGCACTGGAGCATCTGCCAGTGCGTATGATCAAGCAGAGGACTCAGGCAGCGAGTGCTGAAAAGCAGCAGTCTGACTCTCATTCTGTTGGATAAACAGAATATTTTTGGCTCCACCAACATATCAGTGCAACTAAAATAAATTCATAGCAATCAAATCAGCTTCTAAAAAAAGTTACAACTTTATTTTTAACAGCCAGCATATTAATATGGAAATGGCAAATGATAAGAAATCACTTTTCTAGAATTTAAATGCTGCTGTTAACTGCATCTATGGTAAGCTTCAGAAACCTTCTGCTCTGAGTAACCATTTCTATAGAAAGGTGTACCCAAGTTATTCATTTCTTTGTGCTTTAGTCTGAAGCTCTGCAAAATGGAGCAAATAACACCCAAATCAGTTTTAATATAAGAATTAAGATTTTGCAATGTGTTTCAATAGAAGATGCACTGATCATTGGTTAACTTCATTCATTGGCCCCCCAAAAGGACTGCATATTATAAAATCATGGAGAAAAAGATATTCTATAAAGCTTACATGTACATAGGTCAATTCATGTAAACAATGTCTACTTGTATTTCTTTCATGTATATATTCCTTTTAGACTTCTTTAGCTGTTAATATTAATTTTTACTTATTTTAGTCCCAGTTATTTTACTTTCAAGTATTTTTACCAACCTGTCCTTTTTGCCTATCTCATAATAAACTAATTTTACAATGATGCAAAAAGTAAGAAAATATGTTTTAGACTTTATCTTTCTATACAATGTGCATTTTATTATGAAGACTTAAAATATGCAAAAAAAAAGCAGAGTAGGACAGGGATTCTTATATAACCTATAAACCTATATACTAAGGTTTTTCCATATTTAATTGATAGGTGTGTTTTACCTTCTTATTAATTTTTTTCTTTGTGACGTATTAAAACACAAACCCCCTATACCATGCCAGTTTTAGTTTGAATCTTTAAAATCATGGATGTTCTCTTGAATAATCACAAAGACATTGTCACATCTAAGAACATTAATGTTAGTCTTTGCTTTCTTTCTCTAGTTTTAAACAAATGGCCTTCAGAGTAAAAGTGAACTTTTACTATTATGAACTCTATTCTACAATTACTCTGAATCATATTGCAGGTTCAGAATATTACTTTACACTCATCTAAGTGAAAATAATAATTTGTAGCCCTAGAAATTCGCTTTCAGTCATGTCTGACTCTTGTGACCCCATGGACTATCGCTCCCCAGGCTCCTCTGTCCATGGGATTTCCCAGGCAAGAATACTGGAGTGGGTTGCCATTTCCTTCTCCAGGGGATCTTCCAGACCCAGAGATCGAAGCCACGTCTCTTGCATCTCTTGCATTGGCAGGCAGATTCTTTTACCACTGTGCTATTTGGGAAGCCCATAACCCTGAAAGTATATACTAAATATTCATGGTAGAGCCAAGCACTAGTTTATAGAACACAAGATTTAAAGATTCAAGTGCCGCCTTTAAAACCATATGCATAGTCTCCAATGCATCATAAAATATTAGAATGTACAAATTATTTTAATGATAATTTAGGGTGTAATGATGTAAATTCAATTCAGAGATAAATATTTAGGTCAAGCTTATCCTCACTTCATTATAGATCTGACCAATTGGAAAAAAAAAAGATCAATTAATAGCATTTCTACTTAACACTCCTAGAAGGGATTCTGATTTCTGAAAGCATTATTTTTGGCCCCTTAATTATTAATATTGTAATTGTGTGAGTACCTTTATTAGACTATGTAAAATTATCATTATAAGAACACACAGGCAAAATCTGTATAAAGCTAGCATTTCTAATGTTTCTGTAACAGGTGGGATCATGTCAAGAAAGCCCAAGTTATCCTGTGTTTTCCGTTTATGAAGTGTTTCAATCAAGGAAATGAAAGAAATATACAAGTGTTTGTGGTTTAGTAAGAACAAAGGACAGGGAAGCCTGTCCTTCCAATGATTTCAGCCTTCAGAGCAATGCATGGCTCTCAAGAATGTGCCCCTCAGCAGCTGAAACCAGGAGAACATCTAGGAATCTTTCAGAAACTCATATGGAAGCTATTTGAATACTATAAACCACCGCTAAGAAATAAATAGGCTGGGGAAACCATTAAATGGCATATGAACAAATATTAGCAGATTATGTAATTCAGAGTAATACTCAGAAAATCTAAGGTGGCAAATAAGAATGACTTCCAGGACTTTCTACCCAAGTTGTCTACGGTGTGATGTGTGAAGTCATCTACCTGGTATCTGCCTTTCAGGGGTGCAGGCATACTGCTTTGTTCCCTCAGTTGACTCCATCTTCTTCCAGACACCCACTTTTCTAACTGGGGAACTGCTCAGAAAAGCAAGCGGTGTCCTCTCTCTCTCACTTCCTCCTACTTCTTCAGTCTCAAAGTGATTTCTTCCTACAGTTTTTTGTTACTCATAAAAATTATTTCTACCAAAATAATTTCAGTAACTGTAAGATTGTATAAAGAAAAAAAAATGTTTCTAGCCATTTCTTCTTGGTGCTCTGAAAATAACTGTATTAATTATTTGAACATCTAAGAGTTAAACACTTTTTGAAAAGTATTTGGCTACCCTCTTTGAATGGGGTCACTAGGAGGAGAGGAGGGAAACACATGCGATATAATACCTTTGTAAATTCTTCTACCATGTCCACTGGAGTGGAAATGATGAGACTGGGAGTTTGTATTAAGGGATGGCATAGAAATGATGAAAATAAAGAGGGAAGAGATGATCATTACTTTTCTATAATGTGTATGTAGAAAAGCTACAACACTCTGTGGTCTTATGTGTGAGAGGGATTCTGAATGCTTCAGACCCAAGGCACAGATTCTGGCTGGGTTCCATAGTTTCACCAGATGCCCTTCATGGGAACTGGTGATTCTCAAATCCTTGATCTTGTTTCAGATTCTGCAGGCACAGAGACAAGGCACTTCTTAAATAATGCAACTAGTGCAATCTCCTAGATAAATGGCAAATTAATCAGTCTCTAAATCCTTGTTTTTTGAAGACTTGTGCATTTTTAAAGAAGACAGAGTAATTGTTTAGTGACTTGGTACCATTGATTTTCATTATGGATGGTGTTGGCCGGGTCTCTGTCAGGTCATCAGGGAGAGATAGCCTTTGCATAGCTAAATGAAATGGGAAAAGAGGCACTTCTTATTTCATACTCAGGAAAAGAAACTCAAAGTCATAAAGAAGTTTTGCATGACCTTCCTTTAAGAACAACTTTTGCCCACCGCATGGTTTTTAGGGAATGACAAGAATCTCTCAGCACAGATAGTAACAGGATGTCTCAGCTTCAGTGGTGCAAAAAAAATTCCCCACCTGGGACAATTTTAAAGAAAGATGAGTCTGGAACAATATGAACAGGATGATTTAAAATATTCTATTGAAACCCATAGTGAATTTCGTGTCTATGGTTGAACATGTTTAGAATAGAACAATCAAATCGAATGAACACTACTTGCTTCAGCTGATGCAGAGAGCTGAAGTTTTGTGTTTTCAGAAGTTCCACTTAAGTTAGGTTTTCTGTGGTCTGATGAAGGTTTAACCATACATTTCATCTACCAAGGCAGAATTCGTTAAAATGCCTCTTAGTCCCAAGATAGCTATTCTTTTCTGGATGGAATTCTCACACATTTGACTTGAACATAAAATTGTTTTCAATTTCTACCCAAATTTCTCTCATCCTTCTCCATTTTGCTGAAAGGTTGGTTAAACTTTGTTCACTGTTGATTCAGTTTTTTTTTTTTTTTAATGTAACCAGCCTTATTTACTTATTCCCCAACCCAGATTTATTTAGTTTATATAAGACTTGAGCTTCAGAGTTTCTGTAAATGAAGTGTTTCCAGAGACTTCAATCTTTTTGAAATGAAATCTATAATTTCTGTGCTTCACAATGGCACTTCTGCTGCCTTTTTTTTTTTTTTTTTTACAAGAAATCACACAGTTGTCATATTGTGACAACTCATTGAATTACTCCAGAGGAAACTGTAGTTCTTAAAGGATTTTCAACTTGATTTTTTTTAGATATATGCCACAGCAATTCCCTTTTTTAATGATAACTAAATGATTTGAGTCAGTGAGCTGTTACACAGTTTAGTAGAAAGAGAGGAGTTGTGCCTGGCTGGAATGAGGTATTTGTGAGATTTAGCCCTTCTAATCTATGTGATAATTTTCTTCTGAATATAGTGATCAATAGCTATTAAATAAATATATAAATTAAAAACATATTAAAAACACTCCTGGATAATTGCAAACAAATCTTATTAGATGAGATGTTATGATACAATATTTCAGAAAATGTCATGGTAATTTTAGTCTATAAAGGTTTTTGATTCACTAAGTATGCCTTATATAGAGTTTAATCAAGGCCTCTTTAGAAGACAGTTGATGGTACTTAATACTTTTTTTGTTGTCCACATGATAAAAACAGTCCCAAGATATCAAATAATGATTTTCATTTTCATCAGGTCAGTGAAGAAGGGTTTTAATATTCCCTTGGATATCCATTTGAATGTTGTTCTCCAGAGAGAAAAGTAAACATTGTGATTCCAATCTAAAATGTCTAATCCTCAGAATATTCTAAGAAGTGTTAAGTTTTCATGACAGGAGATCACTTTTTTTTTCATTGATCAATTACCATTCCAGGGTACCTCTCAGTTATGAGACCTTAGGCAAACACTTTCAGAGAGCAGGAAAGGTAGAGTCTAATTTCATTTGCTTTCAAATTATTTGTGCATTCATATTTTGCCCTTATGTTTAATATTATGACCCTTTTTATCTCTTAGTTGCAAATTTTTGTCCTGCATAGTATGAAAAATAATTCATCAGGAGTATTCCCAGAAGTTCATATAATAGTTTTGATATATAAAAAGCTTTGTGACACCATTCCTGCCTTATTTATTCTTGATAATAGACTGCAAAATAAGGTATTATTTAAGAGACAGAGAAATAAAGGGAGAGAGGGAGAGAAGAAGGAAAATGGAGGGAAGGAGAAAAAGGAAAAATAATAGAACAACTGGAAATTTGACAGACTTCACATAGTATTTCCATTGTTTATCAATATGCAAGCATAATTGTATGATTAATTAATAAATTAAAAATTAATTGTCAACCTTAAAACCACATTGATAATTATGCAGTGTTTTGCTATGTGGATTACTATCTCCAATATTCCTTTGAGTTTGAAATTTATCAATATGGATTTCTTACACAATTAATAGGCAAGATGCAACAGAGGGTTCACTCTAGTTATTGATGAATATGTCATATTTTATTGGGAATACATGAAAGAGAATATGTATTGAACATATTAATATTTCTCATCACTTGCACAGTAAATGGTTCTCTTTTTTTTGAAAACATATCTGTATAGAAAACAATCGTATAAATTAAATATTGGTAATTGGTGATGTAAATTATTTATTGGTAATATACTGGTGAAAAATTTAGAATATGTATGTAATACATGCCATGTATATTCTCTCTATATAATTCTATGTATATATTCTATATATGTAATTCCATATATATTACATACTTATATATTTATAATTAGAGGTCTTGATTATATGGGGAAAATAGTGTTGGGTGGGGTACCTCAGAAGTTTCGTATGAAGCAGAAACCAAATGTGTGTGCACTTGTGTATTTCTGTATTTAAGAGAAAATTTACACATTTTCAAAATTCAGGATGCATACTGAGGCCTAGACGTTAGGAGTGAGAGCAGGCGGTAAGCATACTTAAAGTGTCAAAGAAGGTATCAGAGGAGAGGAGGAATCCCAATGGTGAAGTTTGGAAGATGAATTCAAGAGCATGACATATGATAGTAATTGCCTGGTTAAATTTTGGATGTTAGTAGTTTTTGTAAGTTCTTGTGACCTCAAGGCAAAAGTAGACAGAGTAGACAGATTTTTCAGGGCCAGAGGATGATTGGAGTGATATGGATTGGAGAATAAGAAAAAAAAATTTTTTTTGGATATTTTGAAGTCAAGTAAACTGTCTTAAAAACCCTAATAAATAGCACGTATAGTTTACTGGAGAAAATCTTATCAAATGACTGGAGATGGCCCCTACTTGTCTTTAGATAAGTCTAATCTTTCTCATAACATTCCAGTTATACATGCTACTCTGTTTGTAGACTATATGCTCTTTGAGAATAATCTTCATTAATCATCTGATTCATTTACAAGTGAGTTGTCATGGTTTATTAATACGATGAACATTTGAGTTAGAAAAAAATTTGGATTTCAACTTCCTAACATGTCATTTATTAGTTGTTTGAATGTAGGCAAATTAGTTGAACTCTCTGAACATCATAGTCCTTAGATTACTTTGCAGAATTGTTGTGAGTATTAGGGAGAATGTCAATAAAAGGAGTTGAATTGTATTCCATCCATATGGTTTAATAGCTGGTAGATATATTGGACACCCACAGTGTCTGACTCATGTAGATACTCGGTTTATCCTTCTCTAAGTACACTTGATTCACTGAATGGCTTCGTTTGGCTTCACTCAATAGTAGAGACAGAGGCAGAGAAGTAGTGGTAACCTGTTCCTCTCCTCGTGGGACTTCACTATCCTCAACATCTGCAACAAGCAAGTTCCTGCGCATTTGGAGAAGGTCAGTGCAGAAATGCAAACAACAGGCTCTGGGAGAACCTGTCAGCATACATGGAACTGTCTAGTACTGTTGTGCTGAAATCACAGCAGCTTTAGTGGGATATGGTACATAGCACAAAGAAGGGTCTCTACAACAAAGAAATCATGACAGGTGTGCTTAGAATTTCAAAAGCATAAATATTAGAAGAGGGGAGGTGGTTTTCTGCTTTATATCTGTATTCTGCATACCTAGCATAGTTCCTGGCACGTATTAGATATTTTAAAAGAGTTTCTGATTTAAAATACATTAATCTGTTAACAGTGTCCTACAGAACTGCCAAGTGCATGCTTATATTTTATGGTAAAGGGCAGTGTACCATTCTTCTTAATTAGCTCAGCATATTGACTGACAGTGTTGCTGAAGTAATCCTCATAACTCTTTTGGTTTTTAATTACTATCGTAATATCATTTTGAATTGCCTAAATGTAATATTCTTGGTCAGTAATCAATGATAAAAGCCCACAGTATTATAGAGCATATAAAACATCTTTTGTGACTATATAAATGCTATTTTATAGTAGAGTTCTAATGGATTTATTTTCATAAGAACTTGCAAATACAAAAAGGTCATTTAACAGAAAGGAAAACAATTATGAAAATTCTCTCTTGACAGCAAAAGTTATTTGTATCACTTGTAAGGTGATACCCTTTTACTTAGATATGCCCTAATAAAAGAAGCCCTCTCCAAAAGTGTATACATAGGATGCTGTTATTTTAACTATTACCTGGTTTATGTAATTTTCATTTGTTATTGTTTCTATCATCTTTTCAGAGAAAAATATTAAAACATCATAGTATTCTACTGTGAATTAATGTGGTTTCTCTTATAAACAGCTTTGTGTTTTGGTTTCTATGAGCTTTCACAAGGAATGTCTAAGCCCAGCAGTTCTGTACAGTACAACTATCTTTTTTAACAAACAAATTTCCTAAAAGGGAATCATGGTCATTCTTGCACACTAGATCTTCCCATTATGAGAAGAGAAGGTGCAACCACCTGTCATCTTACAGGAGAAAAGGGAGTTGTTAGAATATATGCCAAATGTATTGTCTTTTAAATAGCAGAGTAGAAGTATGGTGTTTGGAGAAACAGTGTCAGCAGTATAGGACAGCATTACCTCTTGCAAAAACACATACAATCTCAAAAGCAAGAGACTGGAGAGGTGATAATCTGTCTGATCCTCAGAACTCTCTGTGTTAGAGTTTCGTTGTGTGACTGAGTATTATTTTTTTTTCTTTTGTTTATTTAAGAATCAAGTTACCAGATAAATCACTAAACTAGGAATGAATTTGAAATTAAGATCACTGAAGTTTTTTTCATGCCAATAAATCCCTCACTGCAACCCCTAATAATAAGCATGTCTAGTTCATAAAATACACTGACTAAAACGTGTTGAAAAAATTCAAACAAGTACACTTAGAATAATAAATATTGATGATACTAAGCTTCCTCATTATCTGTTTATTTTAATATAATTGACAACTGCTTTATCTTTTTTTTCAAATTTATCTTAATACAGAAAAAAAATGCAGATATAAACACATTTTTATATGATAAATTAGTGTCTGAGACATTTGAATGCTGCTTTGTAAACAAACACAGCTCTGTAATAACCATTGTGGAGTGATTAATTCAAAAGGTTAATGACCTCATAGAAGATGCAGTTTTATGCTTGAAATTATAACGGATGCCACATAACATACCACTCAAACAACCTTCCTGTTTCTCTCATTAGGCTACAGGGATCACAGACACATTCTTGTGGTTCAGTTGCATCCCGTTAGGCCCATTAACAGGAATGTCTGTTAGCTCATACTCCATACTCAGGTATGGAGCTGCAGTTTCTAAGCACAGGATGTCTTTTCACTGGGAAAAGACGTGTCTTAAAGTCAGTAGAGATTTTTAAAAGTCAAGAGAAGCTTTACAGAGTGTCCAGGAGCAGCGTCTCGAGGGAGAAACTGAAGGGGATGGGGACCAAAGGGAGAAACTGTAGGTTTCTGTAGGAGAGACTATAGGAGAAAAACTAGGATGGGGCCCAAGTTGTGTAGGACTGGAGGCACAGGCTGATCCAGCACACTGGCAACTCCTGCTCTGCTGCTCCATCTGGCCTCAGGACCTTTCAGTTTGCTTTCCATTTTAAATTTCTTGGCTCAAATGCCCTTTTTCCTCCTTCACCTCTATTTCCCAGCGGAAGATTGAAATAAATAGAGGTGAGCATGTCTAGAAAACATTGCAGAGTTTGTATTAGTATTTTAGCAGGAAGAGCTTTTCTGCAAGACTGCAATAAAAAGAACTACAGTCTATATTCTTCTGAAGCTGCCTTCAGACTCCTTCCAGCTCTGACCTAATAAGAGAAGCCCTCTGTAAAGGTCCCTTCCCTAACTATCCAGGGATCCTCCTTTGGCTCCTTTCCAATTATTCTTCCAATTAGCCTTTTGATTCTTTGTCCTTGTTATTCAGTCACCAAGTAGTGTCTGACTCTTTGTGACCCCATGGACTGCAGCCCACCAGGCTTCCCTGTCCCTCACCATCTCCTGGAGTTTGTCTCGGTGATGCCATTTAACCATCTAATCCTCTGTCACCCTCTTTTTCTGCCTCATCTTTTCCAGCATTAGGGTCTTTTCCAATGAGTCAGCTGTTCGCATCAGGCGGCCAAAGTATTGGAGCTTCAGCTTCAGCATCAGTCCTTCCAAAGAGTATGCAGGGTTGACTTCCTTTAGGATTTACTGTTTTAATCTCCTTGCTTTCCAATTTTTGATTTTGACTTTCCAAATTTTGATACTACCTATACTGAATGCTGTCTCTACCTGTCCTTTAAGGCTCTTATAATATAGTTTGGACTTGCCCAAACATGACTCACAATTTAACAGTAGGTGAAACCAATACTTATTGAGGCTGAACGTTCTTATATTGGAGCTGTGTCCTTGTTCTGAGAACATTGTTGTGCAAAACCTTTAAAAATTATTTAAAGGTTTTGTTTTTTTTTAGTTGTGTGTATGAAATTTGTAATGATCAGCTTCAGTGAGAAAAGTTGTTTCTCTCTACCTTTTTTTTTTTTACTACTCTTAAAATGACCTCACCTTCATTTGTTTCTCAGCTTTGCCTTGGCAAACTCTTGTCATCATATTTATTTAAATAGTTACATACTTTTGCTTAGTTCACGAGGAGTTCCTCAAATTTGAGGAGCCTATATTCCCAACGTCTAACTCAGTGAATGACAGATACTGATTATTCAATAATGTTTGCTTACAGTAATGAAATAAGAAGGCAAGGATATCATTGTACCTTTTCAGATAATTTTTTATTTCGCTTGTATAAAATTTTTTCTTGAGGCTTTCTGAATAAGCATTTCATTAGTCATGCTGGAGTCTTTGTGTCACAGGTAGGAAGAAGCCTACAATTTAATTTTAACTGATTATTTTCTAACATTTATCTAGTGATCCAAATGCTTCACGTGTTTTGGGGACCTAGAATATTGAATTTTTTCATTTCTTTGAATTGTCTTTTTTTTTCTTGTTTCGTCCTTTTTTTAAATTGGTGTTGACTTACTTGTATTTTTCTTTCTTTATCCATTTCTTCTTGGTTTGTATTTGTGTTTTTGATTTAGCTACAAATTTATTTTTATGTTATTTTTTAATTGAGATATACCTGACAAATACAATTATGAGATATTTACAGTGTTGTTGTTCAATAGCTAAGTTGTGTCTGATTCTACAACCCCACTGACTACAGCATGCCAGGCTTCCCTGTCCTTCACCGTCTCCTGGAGTTTGCTCAGACTCATGTCCATTGAGTCAATGATACCATCCAAACATCTCATCCTCTGTTGCCCGCTTCTCCTCCTGCTCTCAATCTTTCCCAGCATCAGAGTCTTTTCTAATGAGTTGGCTCTTCACATCAGGTGGCCAGAGTATTGGAGCTTCAGCTTCAGCATCAGTCCTTCCAGTGAACATTCAGGGTTGATTTCCTTTAGGATTCCCTGGTTTGACCTTGTTGCTGTCCATGGGATTCTCAAGAGTCCTCCAGCACCACAGTTCAAAAGCATCAATACTTTGGCACTCAGCCTTCTTTATAGTCCGACTCTCACATCCATTCATGACCACTGGAAAAACCATGGCTTTATGGTGTACGTTGTGATGGTTTGATACATGTGTGCACTGTGAAAGGATGCCCACCACTGAATTAATTAACACACCCTTCACTTTACGTATTTGCTTTTTGTGTGTGAGAACATTTAAGTTCTATTATCTTAGCAAATTTCAATTATACATTGAAATATAGTGTTGTCAGATATAGACAATGCAGAAGGGTTTCTAATTCTTTGTAACAGTGTCTGGGAACATTCCTGGCATTCAGATCCCAAAGTCCCAGGTATATGTGTACTATGTACTATGTGTAACTCGCTTGCATGATGAAAAATATCTCACTCCCTTAAAATGTCAAAAGCATCCCCACTGAAAATTTCTACAGGATCTTAAGATAGAAATCAACATTTATTGAATATCTATATTGTGCACATCCTTGTGTTTGAACTGTGAGACAGAGAAGGACTTGGGGAGATGTATAGATGTTTAAAGTGCTATTTCTCTTTCTGTGGGAGTTTAAAATCCAATTAGGAGATTACAGAGAACTTGAAAGCTAGAAATATGAAAGTGCTTATGTTCAGATTGTTTGTCATTACTTACCAATGCCTAGCTCACTCCACATTCTAAACTCGCCTTTCCAATGAATCAGTATAAGTGATATGTGATAAGGGTATGTAGCAAGGAGCACATATTTCAAGGGACATCAGGTGGACCACTAAGATCATAGAGGCTTTATTCATCTTGTGGAATAATTCAACATTTTGTATTGCTCTGCTGATAACAAACAAGAATACTCTCAGGGATGTTAGGTACTACATGGCTGACATTGGGCAATATGCGAATAGGGGATAAGTCTGGCATAACTTCCTGAATTATTAATTTTACTGGAAAGCTATTTTATACAATTTTATATTAGAATAAACATATACATTGTTACCAATTGCATTAAAGAATTTATATGAGTTGTAAACATAAAGCAGGTGATTCTGAAGATGTTTAATTCTTCTAACGGACTGCTTTAAGTTATATTCTTAGCCTCAGGGTGTGGAAGGACTGATGTTAAAGCTGAAACTCCAATACTTTGGCCATCTGATGCGAAGAGCTGACTCATTTGAAAAGACCTGATGCTGGGAAAGATTGAGGGCAGGAGGAGAAGGGGACAACAGAGGATAAGATGGTTGGATGGCATCACCGACTCAATGGACATGGGTTTGGGTGGGCTCCGGGAGTTGGTGATGGACAGGGATGCCTGGTGTGCTGCAGTTCATGGGGTCACAAAGAGTCGGACATGACTGAGAGACTGAACTCAACTGAACTGAACAGGGTGTATATGTTTGTTTGTCTCTATTATAAGGGACATGTAGTGGAAAATTGTAAGAACACTGGAGTCAATCGATAGTCTTCTAATCAAGCAATTCATTGCTAAAAAATGTCTACATCCAAGACCAGAAGAATAGTACAGTTCAGTTTAGTTCGGTTCAGTCACTCAGTCATGTCTGACTCTTTGTGACCCCATGGACTGCAGCATGCCAGGCCTCCCTGTCCATCACCAGCTCCTGGAGTTTACGCAAACTCATGTCCATTGAGTTGAAGAACAGTACAGTGTGTGGCAATGAACCCTTTTAATATTTGTCACCACAATCCTGAACTCTCTTCCATTATGTAGAATTGTTATGCTCACCAAGGAAGTGCTGATAAATGGATTAGGAAAAAAATGAGATTGAATTACCTGTCTGAAATTTCTAGGTCCTCCCTGATGAATCAGGGAACTTTCAGACAGACAATAAGCTCAGTTCCCAAAATCAGTTTTCCGAAGGATATAAACTTTCTTTTCGATACAGAAACAAACTTTTGAAAATAGCTGTAGTACTGACAGCCATGAGCATGAAAGTACTGAAATCATAAATAGCTCAAGAAATAAAGGAACATTGCAAGATTCCTGGAGAAATTGATGAGACAATGTAGGTTGCCCACTACCTGTATATTGCTTAGGCGATCCAGGTAAGAAACTATAGATGAATTGTAAATGAATACTCAGTAGCTGCTGATAGAAAAATGATGAATAAAACTGACAATTAGATAGCACTGATGAATAAAGCACCAAACTCAATTGTCTATTAAGGTTTATTTTTCATAAATGCTACCATAATTTGATTAAAGAGACAGAGAAGGTATTGAGGATTTGAAGGAGTATTCTTTCAGTTTTTGCTTACCATGAATAAGCATATGTATTGCTATTAATATGAATTTGCCTCTTTTGTTATATCTAGAATGAAAATAACACCTTCATCCCAAGGTTTTCGTGAGAAATAAAGGAGTAAATACCAGCATAATATGCTGATAAAGTAAACACACAATAAGCAAGAACTTTTAAATAAGCAAGGATGGTCTTCAACCATTTCTCTTTATTATTCTCTAGGAAAGAACACAGTCTGCCTGTTTCTGTTGCTAGTTCTGATAACAGATTAATAAGATTTCACTGTTCTAGAATTCTATATTTTTTCCTACCCTGAACGTCAAACAATTATAATTTTATTTATCATGATTATTTAAATTACAATCTTTGCAAGGTGGAGTGATGCATCAAATTGTTTAGTTCAATCTTTTTATTTTCTCTGTGTACCCACGAACACTTTGCAAATTTGAATGCATTTGCAAAATGTGTCATTTAACAGATATTTTTCACTGACCTGTTATGGTTTGGGTGCTGTAGTTGTCACTGGGAAGGTAACATCAATTCAGGAATAAGGCACACAAAAACTAAAAGAGTACTTTTAAATACTGTAGCAACTGTAAGAAATAAGTACAATATGTTTGGGAACAAAACACAGAAGTACTTAGTTTATATGTCTGAGTGGGATGGGAAGGGGGCAATTTGTAGAGAAGGTTTCTTGGAAACACTGCTTCTTAAGAGTAAAGAGGATTTAGGACAGAGGAAAGGAAACCACTTATTCTTGGGCTAGTCTGCCTCTGCTGAAGGTATTTTACACTTTTCATTATTGCTCAATTCAGATGTTTCTTTCTCATTATCTGCTCTCACTCATACCAACAAATAGGTTATCTGCTTTACAATGAGGCTTAGGTATAACTCCTGCTATCCCAGTTAAATGCTATCAAATTGACTTAGGAAGTGAAGCAAACTATTCACTGTCATCAATCACCTGGAACAGAAATAGCCCTCCCTACCCTACCCAAATCTGAAAAAGGGAATTTAAAACTGAAAGACTCAGATGGGAAGTAGAATTAAAAAAGAAAAAAAAAAAAGTTTTGGCTTTTTTGAGCACTGTCTACAATGAATACTTTTTTGAGGCATGGTGTGGTGAGTTTCTTCTAAACCCTTTTTCTCTATTTGGAGGGTTTAACACCTCATGAGTTTTTCCGGATGGCAGAGCCTGCTTACTATTATAAACATTAAAAATGACAAGCATGTGTCTGCTTATCTTTGCAACCAAGGCCTGGGCGTATGATCTAGACATTGCCCATCAGATACAGTATCCCAAAGTTCACATCAGATGGTAAACTCAAAGGAACGGTTTCTCTGGAGAACCTATCCTGACAGCAGAGGGCAGCAGCAGTGGCAAGTGCCATCTCCTTTGGTCATGTCTGTGACGATGAAAAGAGTGACGTTTAGCGTTCAGGAGCAGAGGCTGAGGTTACCACGGATGTTGCCATGACTACCACATAGACGTCCCTGGATTTTCACATGTCTCACGTTTTACTCAGCAACCTTTCCAGGAATCCTGTATACTTCCTAAAATCCTTTCAATGTACTTTATTCTTAAGGACAAGAGTAGTTTATGTTGCTTGAAAATAAGGACCAGAAATGATTTAAAATAAAGGAGGGGAACTTGGAAGGTCACTGTAACTCGGTATTTTCCACATATGACTATGCCAGGTATGGAAAGAAGCTGCCCTGACAAGGTCTTGCAGACTTGTGTGGCTATTTGTGACTGCCACATACATCTTTTGGACTTTATAAACTGTCTCTTTTTAGACTTGTTCTGTGAGTTTCATCAATGTTATTAATATTAGCTTTTAGTAGATTTTTTTAAAGCTTCTATTCTACCATATCTGTCCTAAAGAGGACCCAAGGATAATTTATAAATATATTTGATCAATTAAATGTTTGCTTCTACCACTGTTCGTAATGGGAGCAATGGGAATTAGAACAGGATTTTCCTTATATGTGGTCATGTCATCAGAAGGGCTTCCCTGGTGGCTCAGATGGTAAAGAATCTTCCTGCAGTGCAGGAGACCCGGGTTTTGTCCCTGGATTGGGAAGATCCCTGGCAAAGGGAATGACAACTCACTCTAGTATTCTTGACTGGAGAATTCCATGGACAGAGGAGCCTGGCAGGCTATAGTCCATGGGGTTGCAAAGAGTTGGACATGACTGAGCAACTATTTATGTCATCAGAAAACAGAGACAATTTTAGCTCAATATAATATAAAAGGTCATATAAGACAAACCCACAACTCACATTATAGTCATTGGTAAGACTGAAAGCTTTTCTTCTAAATTCAAGCACAAGAAAAGTGTTTCCACTCACTAATCCTATTCAAAATAGTACCAGAAGTCCTAGCCAGAGCAATTAAATAGGCAAAAAATTTAAAAAAAAAAGATGAAGAAGAAGAAAGAAAGAAAAGACATCCAATTAAAAAGTTAGAATTGCATTTCTGAAGCCAAAAACAACTATTCTCAATTCCAGTGTGCACAAATAAGTCCTAATTACATTTTTTTCCTAATTACATTTTAAGTAATTTCTTTGGCATATTCTCAGTGAGATAGAATAAAGTCTAAGTGGATATTATTTTTATAATTTTCCTTGCATAACATTAGTGAATTAATATCTTAAACTTTAATGAATACTGTTTTAGTCCCTTTGACTGCTATAACAAAATACCAAGACGACAGAAATTCATTGGTCACAGTTCCAGAGGCCGGGAAGTCCAAGACCAAGGCAATAGCATGGTCTCTTAGTGGGGCCGTCTTCCTGGTTCACACCAGACACCTCATCACTGTGCCCGCACATGATAGTGCCTGTGCGCTAAGTAGCTCCGGTCGTGTCTGACTCTGCAACACTGTCAACTGCAACCTGCCAGGCTCCTCTGTCCTTGGGGCTTTCCAGGCAAGAATGCTGGAGTGGGCTGGCCCAAGGATAGAACTGCAGGTGGTTTCTTTAGCCCCACCTGGGAGGTCCAGGGGGCTTCAGATCTCTCTGGAAGCTCTTTGTTAAAAATCTCACACATGACAGTTCCATCCTCATGCCTCAAGCACCTTCCAAAGGCCCCACCTATTAGTACTATCACATTGGTCATTTGGATTTCAGCATATGAATTCAGGGGTGGGAGGACATAAGTATTCAGACTAATAATTTTAAATACTGTAGCATATACTAATGATATATGACAAATACTGATCATATCTCATACTAAAAATAAAATTATGATCATACCAAATAACCCATGAAAAGTGAGAGAAGGAATAATTGGTTGAAGGCATTCTCATATGCCCCTTCTATGAATTTACTCTACACAGAAAATATAGTGAAGGGGATTTTCACCATCTGAGAATATTCTAATCTAGCTCCTTAGTTAATTTATTGATTCTTTCACATAAAGTTATATAATAATCAAGGGTTTTATTTTAATGGTGGGAATTTAGACAAAGATAGAAATAATTGAACAATGAAGGGTAAGAGGTGAAAGGTACAGTAGCAGAAATATGTATTTTTAAAATCAGAAACACCATTTGTAAAACTCTGGTAACATATAGGGTAAGTAAAAAGTCTTGACTTTCTGATAAAATGAACTCTGTGACCCTCTAATATTGAAGAACTGACTGGAACCAGTGAGATGGTAACTGAGAAAAATGTCACAATACACATGGACTATTACAGTGATTTTCTTAAGAGGGTACTAAAATATTAGGATTGAGTGATTTAAACAGATCTCAAAGGAATATTAACCTCTCAGTGTGAATAGGCCTTTCTTCATACACTTAGAGATATTGATCTCTGTGATAAATAAAATAATAACCCATAAGACAGTTCTCTATTTGACCTGCAAGAAGACATATCAGTATGGCCCTCAGGTAAATGATGTTAAAAAAAGAAAAAACTTTATTCCTAGTTTCACCTTACTACAAGTTACTGATGTATATTCAGACAGTGTAAGAAAAAGATAGTAGGTAGTTTAAGCTATGACTCTTAATAGTCTAAGACAATGACAGCTCATACAGTGGTTTGCTAAAAAGGTTTTTTTAAACCTCATCCTTTGATTTAGGTGCTACCTAAATAGAAAGCAATGTAAAAGCAGTTCTCTAGTCTCTAAGATTAATGGCTTGTTGAATAGCTACTATAAGAAATGGTAACTTGGAAAGAAAGAAAGCAGATGGCCAGCCTCTTCATCAGGGCAGTGTCTCAACATTTGTAGGTCTGGCAGAGTGATGGCATAATCTGTGATTTAAAACAAAAATTGAATTAGTTATAAACTTCTAAAAGTCAGTGGTTTTTTATGTATTAAAAATGGTAATGTCTAATATCTTTCAAAAAATTGGACAGTATGATAAGACTTAGCTGTTTTTGCTACCAGACATCATATGCAATTCTTGCTATACTTTTTATTGTCTTCTGAACACTGACGTATTTTGGTCAGCTCCCATTTATCACTGTATTCATGCTGCTTTTCTTTATAGTAAACGTAGATGAAAATAAAACATATCTTGAACCTATGCCCCTATTAAGTGTGAGGAAATTAAGAATAGACATAGAAGCCTATAATTTACACTGGCTCTAGTAGTTGATACTGTGACTTTTGTAAAAACTCATTATTGTGTGTGTGTGTGTGTGTGATGGATACATATGCACATCTATCTATATTTATATTACTATTTGTATCAAGCCTTTCAGTGTAGTCACTTCAATGACTTGAACTGTTTTTGTTTTTGTTTTCATTTTGTTGCTTCAATGGCTGTTATAAATCAGACACTGGAATAAAATTTAGTGAATAAATACTTAATACTTAAAATATAATGAAATTAGATCAGGAGGTAATTATCTAAAGGGAAATCTTACCAAAATTTCAATAAAACGTTTTCTACTGACTTTAGGACTTGTTTCAATTAGACATTAAATATTTCTCCTTGGCATAGTACATAGTACATTAATGCATTTAATATTTTTACTTTCTCTGCCATAGATTCTGTCACCAACCTATTTTATGGCAAACCATTTCTTCAAAAGAAAGGAAAATGCTCTCCAGCAACCTGAACGGTGTGGAGCTAGACAGAGATGAAACGTGGTGATGAATAACGATTTAGCCGATGATCCCAGGGACGGCATAGAAGGAGGTCACTAGGAGACACAGAGTCAATTTAGAAAATCGGAGTCCAGAAAGGAAGAAAAAATATTGGAAAATAGGATTTACAGTTGTTTTCCAAGAGGCAAGGTCCTAGGAACAGTTTTAAGGTCTAATTCTGCTTTTTTTCTTTTGGTCCAGGATGACTTGTAACTGTGCCACATGTATGAATACAGAATCTTAAAGGCATTACTCTAATCTGCACCTAATCTAGGAAATTAACTGTAGATGAATTTAAGTCATATTTTCTAGTGATATACTTTGATTAGACTTGTACGGAATTCTTGTTTCTTTGACTGAAATAATATAAAACATCAATTTTTATTATTAGAGTGGAAGATACTCCAATTTAATCAGGCACACAATTAGTAAGTTTTTATATGATAAAGGTCTGCAAATAATTAGTATTACCAAGGTTATTATTAAAGGTAAATATTTATTATATTAATAATAATTTTTCATGTTTCTCTACATATTTGTGAAATATATTATTGTAAAATATATTTTATTATTTATTTTTATTTAATGATGCTAAACATTAATTTCAGAAAAAGATATTATTTGGATGAACTCATGTTTAGGAGAAGAAAAACGGCTCAACCTAGGGCATAGCGATATGCACATTACTTTTCAAGATTTTCAGTAAAGAAATGAGCTTGTTTTAAAATACAAGGTAAGGACAGAGAATTTTGTGTCGCTTGTGATTCCTTTACTGTGGCTCTCATTCACATGTGTTATGGTGCCTTCACTTGATTAATGTCCTCCTTTTATAGAACTGATAGAGACCTCAAACAGACACTGAAAAATACAAACAAAAACATTCAATGAAACAAAGCAACACATTTAGAAATGCCACAAATAGAATTTCCACAAAACGGAGCATACAAATAAATAACCTGTACATTCATATATAAGGTTTCTTAAATTATATATTTATTACAGTTAATTATGGAAAATTCTATATTTATCTTACAACTTGATACAAAATGGTAGCTTAAGAGTCAGAAGGTCTAGTTAGTGACGGACGTGTCATTTGTGGAGAACTGTGGGAAGGTTACCTTGTATTTGTGAGCCTCCAGAGAGCAGGTATTAAGTTAAATCCTTTCAACAAGCTTGTGGTGAGGGACTTGTGATCTGGGGTTATAAACGTATACAGTGGTTTCTTTGGTTATGTGAGTTCTTTGCATGTACTGTCTGTTTAGGAGTGAAATTCCCCTGAGGATAGAGACTTAAAGTTTCTTATAATGCACCTTAAAAAGGTTAATATCCTTTTGAAAAATAAATAATTTTGAAAAAAGATTATTTTTAATCCGTAGTTTCAAACTGTGATGCTAAAACATTTCTGTCTTTTTTTTTTTTTTTTTGAGGGCTAAACTGATATCTACTATCAGTTTCTGTGATTTGCTTCCTTCAGAGAGCAGCCTGACATAGATAATTGTATAATTCTTCATTTTTTATGCTTGTATGTCACCTGAAAAATTAAGGAGACTGTAGCATGTTCATGGGGGTTCTCTTCATGTCCACAAGGCCAAGAGGCAATACTTCTCTTGTCCTCAATTAATAAGAATTGAATTGGATTGTACTTCTCAATACATCTGTACCAGTCTGTTCAGTTCAGTCTCTCAGTCATGTCCAACTCTTTGCGACCCCATGGACTGAAGCATGCCAGGCTTCCCTGTCCATCACCAACTTCTGAAGCTTACTCAAACTCATATCCATTTGAATCAGTGATACCATCCTACCGTCTCATCCTCCCTTGACCCCTTTTCTCCTCTTAGGTTCAATCTTTCCCACCATCAGGGTCTTTTCCAATGAGTCAGTTGTTTGCCCCAGGTGGCCAAAGGATTGGAGTTCAGCTTCAGCATCAGTTCTACCAATGAATACTCAGGACAGATTTCCTTTAGGATTGACTGGTTGGATCTCCTTGCAGTCCAAGGGACTCTCAAGAGTCTTCTCCTACACCACAGTTCAAAAGCATCAATTCTTTGGCACTCAGTTTCTTTATAGTCCAAATCTCACATCCATACATGACTACTGCAAAAACCATAGCTTTGACTAGACAGACCTTTGTTAGCAGAGTAATGTCTCTGCTTTTTAATATGCTGTCTATGTTGGTCATAACTTTTCTTCTAAGGAGCAAGTGTCTTTTAATATCATGGCTGCAGTAACCATATGCGGTGATTCTGGAGACTCCAAAAAATAAATTCTGTCACTGTTTCCATTGTTTTCTCATCTATTTGCCATAAAGTGATGGGACCAGATGCCATGATCTTTGTTTTCTGAATGTTGAATTGTAAGCCAGGCTCTTTAGTTTCTCTTTGCTTTCTGCCATAAGGGTGGTGTCATCTGCATATCTGAGGTTATTGATATTTCTCCCAATCAAGCACAAGCTTGATTCCAGCTCGTGCTTCATCCAGCCTGGCATTTCGCATGATATACTCTACATATAAGTTAAATAAGCAGGGTGACAATATACAGCCGTGACATACTCCTTTCCCGATTTGGAAATAGTCTGTTGTTCCATGTCTGGTTCTAACTGTACCAGTGCACCAATACTGCATGAGTATAAAATACATATGTTTTAGGGCTATAAATATACATGTGTGTCTATAGCAACAGATCTATAACCATATGTGTAACTGTGTGACCCCAGGAACTGCAGCATGTCAGGTTCCCTGTCCTTCAGTGTCTCCCAGAGTTGGCTCAGATTCATGTCCACTGAGTCAGTGACGCCATCCAACCATCTCATCCTGTGTTGCCTCCTTCTCCTCTTGCCCTCATTCTTTCTCAGCATCAGGGTCTTTTCCAAAGAGTTGGCTCATCGTATCAGTTGAACAGATTACTGTACCTTCAGCTTCAGCATCAGTTCTTCCAATGAGTATTCAGAGTTGATTTTTCCTTTACAATTGACTGGTTTGATATCCTTGCTGTTCTAGGGACTCTCAAGAGTCTATATGTATTATACCTAATTATAAATAATATACATTTTAGGGATCCAGACATTGGTGAAGAAAACAGCATAAATGTATGTTGAAGTATGTCATATGATGCATTTAAATATATACAATTTTTATATAGGTATTGTATGTAAATTATATATATGTAAATATTTAAAATAATTATATATCATAATTATTTAGGGATGTGTAGGTTAATAATGAATCGCCCTGGAAGGTTTAGCTGTTTACTGAACATAAAAGATTATTAAATACACCAAAGATAAAATCTTCCAATTTCTAAATGTTTGATTTACTTGAAAATATACCTTTAGTAGAAAATACCTTCAAATCTTGGACATAATTTCTTCATCTGTTAAAATTATAATATCATACTTGTCCAAGAGTTGCTGAAATGATTAAATTAGAATATCTATGTATAATACAAGGCAAATTGTTTGAGGAAAAGCTATAATAATAAAACAGTAAAGCTGTGTTGACGAATATGGAAAATGATTTATTTGTTGTGTTTAGAATGACTCATCCTCTAACTATTTGAAATCATTGTTTTCAATTAGTTTACTGAAGTAAAATACTTGAAATTTTTGTTTTAAGTTAACTGTTAAATTTTAAAAAAACACTAAAAATATAACCTAAATTTTATTCAGTTGTCTTTTTTCCCCTGAATTAATCAGTTATTTGATGAATGTTTAAAGCATCTAGTCATAATTCCATTGGCTTATTTGTTCAGTTTCTGCTGAAAAGTAATCAAGAAATTTTTATTTCACATTTGTTCCTAGATGGGTATACCCTGCAATTAAGCTGCCTTAAAATCTGTAATATAATAGATGTTTTGTTAGAATATTAATGTATTTTACAAATGCAGTGTATTTTGATGTTGTTAAAATGTTACATTAGCCATTGTATCTAATTACAAAAAGATTTGGCTCTTGTGAAATGTATACATCTTGTAGAGTATGATTAAAGGCTGTTATTTTTGGGGGTGTAATTTGGGGAGCAATTTTCTATAAAACTGCTTAAACTGTTACTTTATAAATTTGAAATCATTTGGCACAATATTCATTTAACCAAATTACTGTTCTAAGAGCAATTTCACCTTCTAAATGGTTTTCAAAGAGTTAGCTACTATGTGGCTCTCATTAACTTCTAGCATTTATGGCTCGAGCGATGGTTGTCCTTCTCTGCACAGGTCATATAGTTTACTTAACAATTCTTGGTACTGGCCTTTATATATAGCTCCAAAAGTTGCTAACATTGATTGAACTTCATTTATAGACAGTTTCTTCAAGGAGAAGAACCAATTTTCAAGGTTAAGATTCAAGTCTTCTTTTAACCAGCCAGTAAAGTAAAATGGATAATTCATTTATTCTTCCATTAAAATTATTAAGAGCCTACTATTTATAAGATAGTAGCAGGTGAATCAAATTCAAGGACACAAAGTTTAAGACTTTATCTTTAAGCAAAGCAGATTAGGGGAGAGTTTCTTGCAAGATGGCAAGATTGGAAAAAAGCTTTAGGAATGCTTGAGTTATAGAAATTAACCAAATGTTATAGAGGAAATGGCTTTAAAACTATGTTTGTAAACGAAACTAGAGGGTTGAGAAACTTGGGGATTTGTTTAGCATTGACAATTTGAAATTTGCATGGTGCTCAAAAAATGAGAAGGAAAGACATGTAATATGTCAATAGGGGCAGAGTACAACTGGTGTTATAAAAAAAAAAAAAAGAAGAGGCTACAGATATTCTTCAGCAAATAGTGGCTTAACATAGAGTATGAGTAGCAGAAGAACATGGATAGAGGCTAGTTTTAGGGAACCATACTTTGGTATGTATAGAGCAATTTGGAATAGAGAAAAATAGAAATGTGAGGAGACTGAAATAGGAAGATGGCACTAAGAATAGGAAAAGTATTTTCAAGAGACCCTGAAGAATTGATAAAATTTAGACTCAGAAATTAGAAGTGAACGAAAAGGAGAGTCAAAATTTGATTTGATTTTGACAAATTTGATTTGTAGGGTTTCTGGTCTTACTCATAGAGAGTGATATCATAGAAATAAAGAGTTGTTAGGAGAAGCATCTCACATCTTGAATATTTTGAATGTGATACCTGGGCACATATCCTACTACGAGACTGAGGAGAGGAAAAGTGAAGCTTTTGAGAACTATCAGGGTTGAAAGCAAACTCGTGTGAGTGATTCTAATAGAGGAGGTGACATGGAATCATGAGGTTGCTTGAATTCTTTGAGGGTTCTTGGAGAAACAAAATCAGTCCAGTAATAATTTCTGGGAAAACATAACATGTGTTTAGATGCAAAAATGCAACAGAAAATAAGAAAAATGAAGACAGAGAATTAGGACAGTGGAGAGAGAGCATCTTTCCTCAAAAGTAAAATGAAGAAGGAAGAGCACTGGTTTTGAGAAGCCACCAAAGTTAAAAGAAAGGGCCAGAATGCACCATCTCCTTGCATTCATAAACAAAAAGACTAATTGTTGAGCAGGGAGAGCCCAGTCCCATTAAGAATCTTGTGGCCTTTTACTCTCTTCCTAGGAAAATATAAACTATACAAAAAAATGTATATTTCAGATGACTGATGAATCTTTAAAGTTTATCCAGAGCCTCTAACTTAAGGAAACGTTGGGGGAAAACATCTCTTGATAACAATTTCAACAAGTTTCCAAGCATAAGTTAAGCTTATATAATGGGTTATGGTTTTGTTTAGTTGCTAAGTGGTATCTAACTTTTTGCAAACCCATGGACTGTAGCCCCACCCCCGCCCCAGACTTTTCTGTCCATGCGATTCCCTAGGCAAGAACCACTGCATTGCATTGCTGTTTTCTTCTTCAGGGAATCTTCCCATACCAGGGATTGAATTAATGTCTCCTGCATTGGCAGGTGGCTTCTTTACTATCGAGCTGCCAGAGAAGCCCCATGATTCCTTATAGACCTTTCTTTTCAGATTCTATATCATTTGCAATAACTTACTTTGTTTTCAACTTTCTCCTTATTTATTATTAGTTTGAAGATTTACTACAAGGATAGAAATGTGTATGAATGGAATGCCCAGTGGTTCTGGTTTACAGCCCTCAGTTCGGTTAAGTCACTCAGTCATGTCAGACTCTTTGTGACCCCATGGACTAAAGCATGCCAGCTGTCCTGTCCATCACCAACTCCTGAAGCTTGCTCAAACTCATGTCCATTTGAATCGCTGATGCCATCCAACCATCTCATCCTCTGTTGACCCTTTCTCCTCCTGCATCGATCTTTCCCAGCATCAGAATCTTTGCCAGTGAGTCAGTTCTTCGCATCAGGTGGCCAAAGTATTGGAGTTTCAGCTTCAGCCTTAGTCCTTCCAATGAATATTCAGGACTGATTTCCTTTAGGATGGATTGGCTGGATCTCCTTGCAGTCCAAGGGACTCTCAAGAGTCTTCTCCAACACCACAGTTCAAAAGTATTAATTCTTTGGCACTCAGCTTTTGTTATAGTACAACTCTCACATCCATACCTGACTACTGGAAAAACCAAAGCTTTGCCTAGACAGACCTTTGTTAGCAAAGTGATGTCTCTGCCTTTTAGTGTGCTTTCTAGGTTGGTCATAACTTTTCTTCTAAGAAGCAAGTGTCTTTTAATTTCATGGCTGCAGTCACCATCTGCAGTGATTTTGGAGTCCCCCCAAATAAAGACTGTCACTGTTTCCATTGTTTCCCCATCTATTTGCCATGAAGTGATGGAACTGGATGCCATGATCTTAGTTTTCTGAATGTTGGGTTGTAAATCAGCTTTTTCACTTTCATCAGGAGGCTCTTTAGTTCTTCACTTTCTGCCATAAGGGTGGTATCATCTACCTATCTGAGGTTATTGATATTTGTCCAAGTCAAGCACAAGGTTGATTCCAGCTCCTGCCTCATCCAGCCTGGCATTTCACATAATGTACTCTGCATATAAATAAATAAGTAGGGTGACAATATACAAGGTAGAACTACTCCTTTCCTGATTTGGAACCAGTCTCTTGTTCTGTGCTCAGTTCTAACTGTTGCTTCTTGACCTGCATGCAGATTTCTCAGGAACAGGTAAGGTGGTCTGGTTTTCCCATCTCTTTAAGAATTTTCCACAGTTTGCTGTGATCCACAGAGTCAAAGTCTTTGGCATAGTCAATAAAGCAGAAATAGATGTTTTTCTGGAACTCACTTGCTTTTTTGATGATCCAAAGGCTGTTGGCAATTTGATCTCTGCCTTATCTAAATCCAGAAAGGTTCCTCTGGATTTTCTAAATCCAATTAAACACCTGGAACTTCACTGTTCATGTGCTATTGAAGCCTGGCTTGGAGAATGTTGAGCATTATTTTGTTAGTGTGTGAGATGAGATGCTTCCTAAGGCCCACTTGATTTCATATTCCAGGATGCCTGGCTCTAGGTCAGTGATCACACCATTATGATTATCTGAGTCGTGAAGATCTTTTCTGTATAGTTTTTCTGTATTCTTGCCAACTCTTCTTAATATCTTCTGCTTCTGTTAGGTCCATACCATGTCTGTCCTTTATTGTGCCCATCTTTGCATGAAATATTCCCTTGGTATCTCTAATTTTCTTGAAGAGATTTCTAGTCTTTCCCATTCTATTGCTTTCCTCTATTTCTTTGCATTGATCACTGAGGAAGGCTTTCTTATCTCTCCTGGCTATTCTTTGGAACTCTGCATTCAGATGGGTATATCTTTTCTTTTCTCTTCGCCTTTAGTTTCTCTTCTTTTCTCAGCTATTTGTAAGGCCTCAGACAACCATTTTGCCTTTTTGCTCTTCTTTTTCTTGGGGATGGTCTTGATCACTGCTTCCTATACAGTGTCCCAAACCTCCATCCATACTTCTTCAGGCACTCTATCAGATCTAATCCCTTGAATTTATTTGTCACTTCCACTGTATAATCATAAGGGATTCGATTTAGGTCACACCTGAATGGTCTAGTGGTTTTCCCCACTTTCTTCAATTTATGTCTGAATTTGGCAATAAGGAGTTCATGCTCTGAGCCACAGTCAGCTCCCAGTGTTATTTTTGCTGACTGTATAGAACTGTAAAAAAAGATCTTCACGGCCCAGATAATCACAATGGTGTGAACACTCACCTAGAGCCAGATATCCGGGAATGTGAAGTCAAGTGGGCCTTAGAAAGCATCACTACAAACAAAGCTAGTGGAGGTGATGGAATTCCAGTTGAGCTATTTCAAATCCTGAAAGATGATGCTGTGAAAATGCTGCATGCAATATGCCACCTCATTTGGAAAACTCAGCAGTGGCCACAGGACTGGAAAAGGTCAGTTTTCATTACAGTCCCTAAGAAAGGCAATGCCAAAGAATGCTCTAACTACCGCACAATTGCACTCATCTCACATGCTAGTAAAGTAATGCTCAAAATTCTCCAAGCCAGTCTTTAGCAATACATGAACCCTGAATTCCAGATGTTCAAGCTGGTTTTAGAAAAGGCAGAGGAACCAGAGATCAAATTGCCAATATCCGCTGGATCATTGAAAAAGCAAGAGAGTTCCAGAAAAGCATCTATTTCTGCTTTATTGACTACGCCAAAGCCTTTGACTGTGTGGATCACAATAAACTGTGGAAAATTCTGAAGGAGATGGGAACACCAGACCACCTGACCTGCCTCTTGAGAAACCTGTGTGCAGGTCAGGAAGCAACAGTTAGAACTGGACCTGGAACAACAGACTGGTTCCTAATAGGAACAGGAGTACACCAAGGCTATATATTGTCACCCTGCTTATTTAACTTATATGCAGAGTACATCATGAGAAACGCTGGGCTGGAAGAAGCACAAGCTGAAATCAAGATTGCTGGAGAAATATCAATAACCTCAGATATGCAGATGACATCACCATTATGGCAGAAGGTGAAGAAGAACTAAAAAGCCTCTTGATGAAAGTGAAAGAGGAGAGTGAAAAAGTTGGCTTAAAGCTTAACATTCAGAAAACTAAGATCATGGCATCTGGTCGCATCACCTCATGGGAAATAGATGGGGAGACAGTGGAAACAGTGTCAGACTTTATTTTTTTGGGCTCCAAAATCACTGTAGATGGTGACTGCAGCCATGAAATTAAAAGACACTTACTCCTTGGAAGGAAAGTTATGATCAACCTAGATAGCATATTAAAAAGCAGAGACATTACTTTGCCAACAAAGGTCCATCTGGTCAAGACTATTGTTTTTCCAGTGGTCATGTATGGATGTGAGAGTTGGACTGTGAAGAAAGCTGAGCGCCGAAAAATTGATGCTTTTGAACTATGATGTTGGAAAAGACTCTTGAGAGTCCCTTGGCCTGCAAGCAGAGCCAACCAGTCGATCCTGAAGGAGATCAGTCCTGGGTGTTGATTGGAAGGACTGATGCTGAAGCTGAAACTCCAATACTTTGGCCACTTCATGTGAAGAGTTGACTCATTGGAAAAGACCCTGATGCTGGGAGGGATTTGGGGCAGGAGGAGAAGGGGACGATAGAGGATGAGATGGCTGGATGGCATCACCGACTCGATGGGCATGAATTTGTGTAAACTCCAGGAGTTGTGTTAGATAGGGAGGCCTAGCGTGCTGCGATTCATGGGGTCACAAAGAGTCAGACACAACTGAGTGATTGAACTGATATTTGGCTGCAAAGAATATAATTAATCTGATATTGGTATTGACCATCTGGTGATGGCCTAATCTCAGGAAAATTTCATTCCTTAACCAATCACTGCATGGTTAAAATAGATAGAAGGAATTAAGAACACTCTTAATGGAACACTCTTAAATGGAAACTGCAGGAAAAACTGTATATATAGTCCTCAAAGCTGTTGAGGTTTGTACCTTTGACAACATTTAAAAATTGACTCTGTGTGCTTTTTTTGTTTGTTTTTTTGTTTTTCCTTTCCTGCTCAGTATTATCCTCTTTTAAGTAAAGCTTTTGAACTATCATCTTTAACAATTCCTCTGCCTCAGGGCAATTTCCAAAGAGTAAAACCTTGTACGAAATATTTAGCACAACCGAATGATTTATTAAGGAAGTGCTTCTAAATGAAATCTGTAATGGAGTGAGAAAAGCAGGCAAGAAGGGGAAGAGGCCTTGAAACGATTTCAGGAAAAGTGCCAGACTGAGCTTGTTTCATTGGGGAACTCTGGACTATACATTAAACCTCAAAGTTCCTCCCAACTGGAGGCAGGGGGCAGAACTGCTAATAGTGCTTCATCTGCATAGTCACTAGTGTAGAAAGGCTTGGGGAGGGAGGGTAATCTCCAAGGCATTTAGAGATACCATTCAATGCAGGCAAAGCATTTGCAGCATTCCTTGTGCATTGCTGATGATATTGTTGAAAGGTTGGTATTATTATCCAAAGGATATTGTGCCTGGTGATATTCTTTGTTCTGAAATAAAGTTTGATATTAATACAGTCACTGTAGCTTTGTTTACCTGAGTGTAAACCAGATAGAAGCTCAGTTGGTAAAGAATCCGCCTGCAATGCGGGAGACCCTGGTTTGATTCCTGGGTCAGGAAGATTCCCTGGAGAAGGGATAGGCTACCCACTCCTCTAGTGTAACCTGGAGAATTCCATGGACTCTATAGTCCACGGGTTTGTAAAGAGTCGGACATGACTGAGTGCCTTTCACTTTCACTTTTCAACCCAGATGGACATTTTTTATCCTTTTACAATTAACCTGTATATATATTTTTTTATCTTAAATGGATTTCTTGAGAGTGGCATATAGTTAGGCCTTGTGTTCTTTATTCAAACTGGCAATCTCTCTTTTTAATTGGGGCATTTGAACTGATTGCTTTATGTATGATTATTGAGATGATTAGGTTTACATATATTACCTTGCTAAATCTTATATCTTATATCATCTGTTCCCTATTCCCTTTTCTACTCTTACTACCCCCCTTTTTTTAAATTTTTAATGATTCTGTTTTATCTCCTTTGTTAATTTCATAACTATAATTCTTTGTATTGGTATTTTTGTGCTTACTGTAGAATTTAGTCTAGATCTTTAATTCATCACCATCTAATTTTAAATGACATTATAGTAATTCATTGTAAGGTGAATTTTTTAACTTTTGAGGTGATTGATGAATGCAATCACCTGAATATTAATTTCTATGTTTGAGGTTTGCTTAGGGATGCAGGTTAGTTATTCGGGAACAGTGTGATCATTTTAGGGTTCTAATTTTTAAAATTTTGTGAAGTGGGGTTGGAGCAGTATCTGTCAAGGCTTGGACTGCAAGGAGATAAAACCAGTCAATCCTAAAGGAAATTAATCCTTGATATTTATTGGAAGGACTGATGCTGAAGCTCTAATACTTTGGTTACCTGATGTGGAGAGTTGACTCATTAGAAAAGACCCTGATCCTGGGAAAGATTGAGGGCAGGAAGAAAAGGGGATGACAGAGGACAGAGGATGAGATGGTTGGAAGGCATCACCGACTCAATGGACATGAGTTTGAGCAAACTATGGGAGATGGTGAAAAACAGGGAAGTTTGGCTTGCTTCAGTCCATGGGGTAAAGAGTCGGACACAACTGAGTGACAGGACAACAACAAACTCTAGAGGCAAAGTTCATTTTTGGAATATTTTTACAATGTAATGTTTACATTTACAATGTAATTACAATGTAATTACAATGTAATAATTTTACAATGTTTATACAATGTAATGATTCAATTTAATATTTCTATACATTTCAAAATAGTCATCACAAGTCTAGTTACAAATTGTCACCACACTAAGATACTACATAACTATTGACTGTTCTTCACACTGTACATTTTATACTCATGACTCATTTATATAGCAACTGGGCATTTGTATATCTTAATATCCCTCATCTATTTCTCTCCTCCAGCACACTCTCCTGCTGGCAACCACCTGTTCATTTTCTGTATCTATGACTGTTTCTATTTGGTTATGTCCATTTGTTTTGGTTTTTTTTTTTTTTTCAGAATCGACATATAAGTGAAATCATACAATGTTTGTCTTTCTCTGTCTGAGATATTTCATTTGGCTTAATATCCTCTAACTCCATCCTTGATAACACAAATGACAATATTTTGTTGTTTTTATGGTTGAGTAATATTCTATTATATATATGTATATTTTATATATATTTTTTCTTTATTCACTCATCTATTGATGGGCACTTAGGTTGCTTTTTATCATGGCTATAATAAGTAATGCCATAATGAACATAGGGGTGCATGTATCTTTTCAAAATGTATCATTGTCTTTTGCTAAATACTCAGGAGTGAAATTGATGAGTTTATGGTAGTTCAAGCAGACAAACAAATGTATAGAAAAGGAGATAAGATCTCTGTTTACCAGAGATGGAGGGATGAGGGGGATTGAATGAAGGAAGTAGAAAGGTACAAATTTCTAGTTATAAGATAAAAATTAGTAGGGATTTAATATACAACATGATAAATATAATTGCCACTGTTCTGTTTTTTTATGAAAGAGATTAAGAGTAAATCCTGAGTTCTCATCACAAGGAAATATATTTTTTTCTGTTTTTAAATTTTGCATTATGGGCAGATTCTTTATACCATCTGAGCCTCTGGAGAAGACCATTATTTCATGATGTATAGGAGTAAAATCATTATGCTGTAAACCTTATATCATGCTATATGTCAATTATATCTCAATAAAACTTGAAGCAAACAAAAGCAAAAAATATTACCTGACATGTACTTTATAGCATGTATATTCAATCTTGATAAATGTTTCACATGCATTTGAACAGTGATTAGATTTTACAGCTGTTGGCTATAGTAAATGGCAGGTTAGGAGAGATGGTAGACAATAATATTCACTTTTTAAATATTCTTATTTATTTATTTGATGGGTTTGATCACCTTACAGTCCAAGGGACTATCAAGAGTCTTCTCCATTTGTGTTTTATTTGGAGTTTATAGTCCATTTACATTTAATATAATTATTGATATCATTAGTTTTATGTCTGCATCTTCTATATTCATTTTCTATTTGTCCTACCTGTTCTTTTTTCTTCTGTTTTTCACCTACCTGGTTCTTTATATATTTTTATTATTAGGCTTGATTTAACGCTTTAGTATTACATTGTATTTTCTTTATTATCTGTATTGTTAGTGATATTATATTGGATTATATAAAATATTATAGTTGAATTATTTTATTCTATGTTTCTTTTAGGTTACTAGCTCTACCAATCAGGCAGCTCAGATAGAAACCTCTTGTTCTTGGACTTTAGTTTTAACTCACCTCTGATCAGGGTACCAGGTCTATTTTTACATTGCCAAATCTTTTATATCCAGCATCTCTTCTTTAAAAGTATTCAGTATGACTGCCATTGTTCAGGATCATATCACCTTTTACGTAATGAAGTATAATAGCCTAACTAGTTTGTCTTGTTAGTTGCTAATTCCCAGTCTATCAATTTCAGATTAATTTTGAGATTCACGGTCTCATATAATGAAATGGGAGATCAAGTGACCTGTGAGATCAAAGTACTTTAAAGATAAGGTTTTATATGGATATGTTTGTCCTGTGGATTTGTTCTATAATGGAGAAGCTACTGTGAGAAAAGAAGAATGGACAGAAAGAAAAATAAACTGGGGGAAAAGAAAGCGAATATTGAGGACTATTTTCAGTGAATGTAGGTATTATGTGTAAGGATTACGTATAAAAACAGCACTGGTGATGGAAACCAAAGGCTGATGAGTGGCTAGAGGATCTCTTAACTCTTTGAGGAAAAGAGGATGCTCCCTGGAGAAAATCATCTTCAGTATACATCCTTTCTTTGTGTCCTTAATCTATTCAATTCCATGGTTATTTGCAGATACTGAGGGCTCTAAATGGTTTAGTGGAAAGATAACTAAATGACTAAAGATGGGTGAATAAGTGAGGCACTTTTGTTTATGTTTCATTTCACTGGGACTAAGGTCTGACATTTCCACCCTAGTGTGGCAAAGAAAATTAAGGTTTTCAAAGGAAAGCATTTCTGGAATGTTGAGAAATGTAGTCATTGCCATCAAGTGAAGAATACCAAAAATGCAAAAATTCCAGATTGGTAGAAGGAAATATTGAAATGGCTAAAGGTATCTTGAATGACATGACATTTACACAGTCGCTATGTAAATGTAAATGGTATGTTATAGGATTCAAATAAGTTGGATTTGTATTTTCAAAATGTTTTCTTTCAAAAATATTGTATGTCTGTTATGCTAATTGTAGAAATTAAAAGGTGATACTAGCAAATCTATTTTAATCTGAATGAATGTCTGACAATCTTAAAGTTCCAAATTAAATTCAAATATTTTCATGTTCCCTCAACATTGCAATGTTCTTATGATCTGATAGTATTCTAAAGCTTTGGATATGTTATGACATGTTATTCATACAAAATTAATTATTGAAAAAAATTGAAAGACTTATCAACTGGTTACTTAATAAGCAATATCATCTGGGATTTCTGTTTAAAACAGAAGTGGACTTTTTTCTTAATTTATCTGTATATATGTAAAAGAAAAAAGAATTCCATGGACAGAGAAGCCTGGCAGGCTACAGTCCATGGGGTCGCCAAGAGTTGAACATGACTGAGAAACTAACAGAGAAAAGGAAAAAAAGTGAAATTCTGTCAGTTGTGTCCAACTCTTTGTGACACCATGGACTGAACTGAATTCTCCAGGCCAGAATACTGTAGTGGGCAGCCATTCCCTTCTCCAGGGATCTTCCTAACCCTGGGTTTGAACTCAGGTCTTCCCAACCCAGGCATCAAACCCAGGTCTCCCACATTTCAGGTGGATTCTTTACCAGCAGAGCCATGAGGGAAGCCCAAGAATTCTGGAGTGGATAGCCTATCCCTTATGCAATGGACCTTCGCCACCCAGGAATTGAACCTGGGTCTCTTGCATTGCAGGCAGATTCTTTACTAGCTGAGCTACCAGGGAAGCCCCTTTTGGTAAGGTGTTTTGTTTTTTTTTTAAATGTTTCTTTCCCTGACTGTACCCTCTGTGAAAGTATAGTAATTGCCAACTGATTGCTACCTTGCTTTCAACAATACCCTGGTTTATAACTGCTTCACAGACTGATCCAATCAAATTCAAGTTTTTTTAAACCAATAAATCCTGAGGTAGATATGTGATCTTTTTTCTAAATCCAGGAGGGCCCTTTTCAACCTTCTCTTTCCCCTTTTCTGTCTGGCAAATTAGCTGATTCACAATTTAGCTACTGAGTCTTATCAGTTTCCTCCCAATTGCCCTTTCACTCAATCTCCACTTCTTTCGAGAGCGACCTTAGGCTTCATAACTACTTAAGCAAAGAAAAAACCCCGTCTCACTTTACTAGGCTTATACATTAAGTTGGACTTCCCAGGGGGCATTAGTGGTTTTAAAAAAAAAAAAAACCTGCTTGCCAGTGCAGGAGGTATAAGAGACACAGGTTCAATCCCTGGGTCAGGAAGATCCCTTGGAAGAGGAAATGGCAACCCACTCCAGTATTCTTGCCTGGAGAATCCCATGCACAGAGCAGCCTGGTGGGCTACAGTCCATAACGTCAAAAAGAGTCAGACATGATTGAAGCGTCTTAGCACAGCATGAGCAGTAACATTTTACTAAATGAGCTTTAAAATCTTTTTTCTCAATGCTTTTGTCATGTATTACTTTCTCTTGTGGAATAGCCATCCCATCAAGATGCCCCCAAGAACACGTCATCTGTGTAAACTTCACCTGGTTCTCTCGCTTGGGTGAAAACTTTCTGGGCCATGTGAGGCCATACATTCATCATTCCTTTAAATTCCTTTCGTATTTATTATATATCACTCTGCATTGTTATTTCCCTTTGTGTCCATATTGTTAACTGCAACCCAAAGAGATTGGGAGTTATTTTCTGGGGTGTTCTATGTTTTGAAGACTTTGTTAAAAAAAAAATTATGTACTTTATAGTATATTTATTTGTTCCAATCACCAGTTGACTAACCATTGCTATTTTTCTATTAATATCTTCTTTTGAAATCTACATCCCTTTGACTACTCTAACCCATTAACATTTATTTGTTTTTCTTCTCTAATTTCAAAGCATTTTCCCTTACATTTATCAACATAGACTATTGTGTTTCTAATGTAAATTTACATATCTGCCTCTATATTTTTAAAGGCAAGTATCCTGTCTATGATTTATTTTACAATCATTCTACATTCACTGAGAGTTTTCTCTGATTCCAGTTATCATCCTTTTCCCTAACAGATACCAGGGATTGAGAGAATCTTAAAACGGTTAGTACATGTGTTGTAATAAATAGCTGAATGTATGAAAAATATTTTATTCAGAACACATATTTACTGATATTGTTCCTGTTCAATAAATATTTTATTATTTTCTTGGATTAATAATAAGTATAGAAGATTCAAGTATATTTGCAACTTTAGGCACCATTTATCTGACCAGTTACAGTAGTATGAATTTATGAAGAATAGACTCAGCTACTGAGTACCTACATTTCAGTTAACTTCTTTGGAATTATTTGTAATATTTAGTTTTCACTTTCGCAGTATATAAAATCAGGCATTTGATTAATTGAAAGCTGTTGTCTTTTGCACTAAACAAATCGTGTTTTTCAAATGAGACTGAGTGAGAAAATTAAATACATTTTTTCCATGAGATTTATACTTTTATGTGCAAGTCAGAACTGGCCTGCATAGCGGGTGAAATAATGCTACATAGTTCAGGCTCCTAGGCCCCCATGTTTCATAAGTGTCTATAATATATCTCAAAAACATTGTACACACTGTTTGACAGAATCCAGAATCCAATAACTCAGCCTGGGAAAAGTAGTTTCCCTTTTTTGAAGGGCTTGTCTGTTTTGGTGAAATCATATAATTACTGGATGAATAAGACATCTGAAATAAAGGCACAGACATCCTTCCTTTTTTCCTGACCTTGCTTCTTAACTTATCAGAGTCACCTAGTTGGCCAGCCAGCATGCTCTTTCTTTGCCAAATTTATTTTTTTAATCATTAGATGTGACAAAAAATTGCCATTAGTACTAGAATACTTAGGCAGCAATAATGGTTTGCCACTTTGAAAGGAAATGTCTCTAGAGCTTTGTCTGTGGGAGATCAGAGTCCTGTCAAAACATTCTATTCCGTCGGATTAATCTCTTAAATATGTTAGAATACTTCCATTTATAGAATTCTCTTGTGACTTATAAGCAGTGATATTCAGGTACTGACAAATGGATTGATAAAATCTTTCTGTGGCTTAACGATAGAAATAGAACAAGACAAGCTAGGCTTTTTTTTTTTTTTTTTTGCACTAGTTATGCAGGAATACATTGGTCTTAAGGAGTCAAACCATTTCTCCTTTGAATTTATATGATTCTGTGATTTGCCCTTCCATTCTGTGATGCTGAATGAATTTTTAAAATATTAAGCAGTGATTTTTTTTCTGAAATAGGAATTTTTAAACAAGTATTGTATGAGATTGTGTGTATCTTATGCCTAGGACATTAGCATCTGGAGACACATACTGTTATATATTATATGAAAATCACCTAGCAAAGGACATTTTTTTTTTAATACATCTAACCTTGTATATGGGCTCCCCTGATAGCTCCTTTGGTAAAGAATCCACCTGCAATGCAGGAGACCTTGTTCAATTATGATGAAAGACTATTTTTCATTTTAGGGAACTTGACCAGGATATCTGTTCTCACTACTTACAGTCAATAATGTCTTGGATGTTCCAGCTATTTTAATAAGGCAATATAACAATATAGAGAATATAAAATAATTAATAAATATGTTTTTATTTTCAAATACCAAGGTCATTTATGCAGAAGAGCCTAAGGAATCTCAAAAAAGCTATTATAACTGGTAAAGGAATTTAGTAAGTAATAATGAAGATATAGAGAAACTAGAGCCCTCATACAATGAAAATGAAAGTGTAAAATGAATAAGTCCCTTAGGAAAACAATTTAGTAGTTTATTAAAATGTTAAACATATACTTAACATAAAATCCCCAAATTCCAGAACTAGGTAGTGACCACTTAGGACATATGAAAACATATGTATATATAAAGACTTTCTGCAAATAATTATAATGGTTTAATTGTAATAACTCCCAAATGGAAACTATCTAAATATATATCAACTGGTGAATGAGTAAGCTAGATCCACATAATGAAATACTAAATAGAAATAAAAACTATTGATATATGTATGTATAATATATAATGTATATACATGATATATAATGTATTTATATATAAATATACATATATGAGAGTCCAGGAGTCTCCAGCGGAGGTGTGAGTTGGTGGTGGCCCGCTGCAGGCTGGGGGCACTGAGTGTAGTAGTGTGTGCATGGGACCTTTTGAAGGAGGTCACAGTTATCTTCATTACCTCGACCATTGTTTGGCCTCAAGTCAAATAACAAGGAGAGAACACAGCCCCGCCCATTAACAGAAAATTGGATTAAAGATTTACTGAGCAGGGCCCTGTCCATCAGAACAAGACCCAGTTCCCCCTCAGTCAGTCTCTCCCATCAGAAAACTTCCATAAGCCTCTTATCCTTCTCATCAAAGGGCAGACAGACTGAAAACCACAATCCCAGAAAACTAACCAATCTGATCACATGGACCCCAGCCTTGTCTAACTCAATGAAACTATGAGCCATGTCATGTAGGGCCACCCATACAGATGGGTCATGGTGGAGAGTTCTGACAACACGTGGTCCACTGGAGAAGGGAATGACAAACCACTTCAATATTCTTGCCTTGACAACCCCGTGAATAGTATGAAAAGGCAAAAAAATAGGACACTGAAAGATGAACTTCCCAGGTTGGTAGGTGCCCAATATGCTACTGGAGATCAGTGGAGAAATAACTCCAGAAAGACTAAAGAGATGGAGCCAAAGCAAAAACAACACCCAGTTGTGGATGTGACTAGTGATGGAAGTCAAGTCTGAGGCTGTAAGAGTGATATTGCATAGGAACCTGGAATGTTAGGTCCATGAATCAAAGCAAATTGGAAGTGGTCAAATAGGAGATGGCAAGAGTGAACATCAATATTTTAGGAATCTGCAAACTAAAATGGACTGGAATGGGTGAATTTAACTCAGATGACCATTATATCTACTACTGTGGGCAAGAATCCCTTAGAAGAAATGGAGTAGCCATCATGTCAACAAATCAGTCTGAATTGCAGTTCAGTTCAGTTCAGTTGCTCAGTCGTGTCTGACTCTCCAACCCCCTGAACCGCAGCACGCCAGGCCTCCCTGTCCATCACCAACTCCCAGAGTCCACCCAAACCCATGTCCATTGTGTCGGTGATGCCATTCAACCATTTCATCCTCTGTTATTCCCTTTCTCCTCCTGCTCTCAATCTTTCCCAGCATCAAGGTCTTTTCAAATGAGTCAGCTCTTCGCATCAGGTGGCCAAAGTATTGAAGTTTCAGCTTCAACATCAGTCCCTCCAATGAACACACAGGACTGATCTAGAGGATGGACTGGTTGGATCTCCTTGCAGTCCAAGGGACTCTCAAGCATCTTCTCCAACACCACACAATTCAAAAGCATCAATTCTTCAGCGCTCAGCTTTCTTTATAGTCCAACTCTCACATCCACACATGACTACTGGAGAAACCATAGCCTTAACTAGACAGACCTTTGTTCGCAAAGTAATGTCTCTGATTTTTAATGTGCTGTCTAGATTGGTCATAACTTTCCTTCCAAGGAGTAAGCGTCTTTTAATTTCAGGGCTGCGATCACTATCCACATGATTTTGGAGCCCAGAAAAATAAAGTCAGCCTTGGATGCAATCTCAAAAATGACAGAATGATCTCTGTTCATTTCAAAGGCAAACCATTCAATATCACAGTAATCCAAGTCTGTGCCCCAACCAGGAAGTTGAAGAAGCTGAAATTGAATGGTTCTATGAATACCTACAAGACCTTCTAGAACTAACACCCCCAAAAGATGTCCTTTTCATTATAGGGAACTGGAATGCAAAAGTAGGAAGTCAAGAAATACCTGGAGAAACAGGCAAATTTGGCCTTGGAGTGCAGAATGAAGCAGGGCAAAGACTAATAGAGTTTTGTCAAGAGAAAGCAATGGTCATAGCAAACACCTTATTGTGACCACACAAGAGAAAACATATAGGACATCACAGAATGGTCAATACTGAAATCAGATTGACTATATTCTTTGCAGTCAAAGATGGAGAAGCTCTATAAGGTCAGCAAAAACAAGACCAGGAGCTGACTGTGACTCATATCAATAACTGCTTATTACCAAATTCAGACTTAAATTGAAGAAAGTTGGAAAACCACTAGACCATTCAGCCATGACCTAAATATAATCCCTAATGATTATACAGTGACAAATTGGAAGTGACAAATAGATTCCAGGGATTAGATCTGATAGACAGAGTGCCTGAAGAACTATGGATGGAGGTTTGGGACATTGTACAAGAGGCAGTGATCAAGACAATCCCCATGAAAAAGCAATGCAAAAAGGCTAAATGGATGTCTGAGGAGCCTTTACAAATAGCTGTGAAAAGAAGAGAAGTGAAAGGGAAATGAGAAAAGGTAAAATATACACATTTGAATGCAGAGTTCCAGAGAATAGCAAGGAGAGATAAGAAAGCCTGCCTCAGTGATCAATGCAAAGAAATAGAGGAAAACAACAGAATGGGAAAGACTAGAGATCTCTTCAAGAAAATTAGAGATACCAAGGGAACATTTCATGCAAAGATGGGCACATAAAGGACAGACATGGTATGGACCTAACAGAAGCAGAAGATATTAACAGGAGGTGGCAAGAATACACAGAAGAACTATACAGAAAAGATCTTCATGACCCAGACTATCATGATGGTGTGATCACTCACCTAGAGCCAGATACTCTGGAATGCAAAATCAAGTGGGCCTTAGGAAGCATCAGTATGAACAAAGCTAGTGGGAGTAATGGAATTCTAACTGAGCTATTTCAAATCCTAAAAGATGATGCTGTTAAAGTGCTGCACTCAATATGAAAGCAAAATTGGAAAACTCAGTGGTGGCCACAGGACTGAAAAAGGTCAGTTTTCGTTCCAATCCCAAAGAAAGGCAATGCCAAAAAATGTTCAAACTACTGCACAATTGCACTCATCTCACATGCTAGCAAAGTAATGCTCAAAATTCTTCAAGCCAGGCTTTAACAGTAAGTGTACTATGAACTTCCATATGTTCAACTGGATTTAGAAAAGGCAGAGGAACCAGAGATCAAATTGCCAGCATCCACTGGATTATCAAGAAGGCAGGAATGTTCGAGAAAAACATCTATTTCTGCTTTATTGACTGTGCCAAAGCCTTTGACTGTGTGGATCTCATCAAACCGGAAAATTCTTAAATAGATGGGAATACCAGACCACCTGACCTGCCTCCTGAGAAATCTGTATACATGTCAAGATGCAACAGTTAGATATGGACATGGAACAAAAGACTGGTTCCAAACTGGGAAAGGAGTAGGTCAAGGCTGTATATTGTCACCCTGCTTATTTAATTCTATGCAGAGTAAATCATGAGAAATGCTGGACTGGATGAAGCACAAGCTGGAATCAAGACTGCTGGAAGAAATATCAATAACCTCAGACATGCAGATGATACCACCCTTATAGCAGAATGAGAAGAATAACTAAAAAGCTTCTTTTTTTTTTTTTTTTTTTTGCAGAAAGGTAGTAAGTTTATTAAGAACAAAGAACAGAGATAAAGTGGGCTCTGTGAACACAATGGACCGACAACTGCAGACAAGTCAGGGAGAGGCAACAGTTTTTGTGCGTTAATAGCCGATTTTTGTAGCCTCAAGACAAAGAACATTCCTGCTGAAAGGTTGGCATTAGGTGACTGGTTGGGGCACTATAGAGTGTTTACTGGAGTGGGCATCTTTGCATTATATGGGTCAGGAAGCTTGTTAGTGATGATTGGGGGGCTTTTGGAAATGATAACAAAGGTGCCCAGTCAGCTTCGGAGGTGACCTTGGTTCTGGGCTCCACTTCTGTGGCCTTGGTGCAAGTCCTCACACCTGTGGCCTTGGGGCAGGACACAACAATTTAAGTTTCAAATGAATGCACAAGATAGATACTTTAGAGTTGAGGAAACTGAAACACAGACAGAATTTACTGACTTGCCCAAGGTCATCTGGTATCTCTGACGGCAGAGATGGTGGTGAAGAGTGAGTGCTGGAGTAGGTATCTCTGATTTTCTGTTAAATAACCATTCTCCCTTCTTCTTTAATAAGAGAACCCTATGTTTTAGCAGAGTTTGTATAGCCTCCACTATAATTGTTTGCCTGTTTCCAATGCCACTAAGTATTAGCCTTGTGACCAAGTTCTCACCAATGAGATATAAGTAGAGGTGCTGCGTGGGACTGCTGGGAAGTCTCTGGAGAAAAGGCACTGGGAGTTGCCTCTTTGTTTCTTCCATCCTGCTCTCTGGAATGTGATGTAATGGCTGGAGCTCGTACCACCACCTAGACCATAAGATGATTTTGAGAATGAAAATCAAGCCCTTCTCCCACAGAGTTCAAAAGTCTGTTCTGTATTTCTGTGTCTCTTTTTCTGTTTTGCATATAGGGTTATCGTTACCATCTTTCTAAATTCCATATATATGTGTTAGTATGCTGTAATGTTCTTTATCTTTCTGGCTTACTTCACTCTGTATAAGGGGCTCCAGTTTCATCCATCTCATTAGACTGATTCAAATGAATTCTTTTTGACGGCTGAGTAAAATTCCATGGTGTATATGTACCACAGCTTCCTTATCCATTCATCTGCTGATGGGCATCTAGGTTGCTTCCATGTCCTGGCTATTATAAACAGTGCTGCGATGAACATTGGGGTGCATGTGTCTCTTTCAGATCTGGTTTCCTCAGTGTGTATGCCCAGAAGTGGGATTGCTGGGTCATATGGCAGTTCTATTTCCAGTTTTTTAAGGACTAAAAAGCTTCTTGATGAAATTGAAAGAGGAGAGTGAAAAATTTGGCTTAAAGCTCAACATTCAGAAAACTAAGATCATGGCATCCAGTCCCATCACTTCATGGCAAATAGATGGGGAAACAGTGGAAACAGTGACAGACTTTATTTTTGGGGCCTCCAAAAATCACTGCAGATGGTGATTGCAGTCATGAACATAAAAGATGCTTGCTCCATGGAAGAAAAGTTATGGCCAACCTTGACAGCATATTAAAAAACGGAGAGATTACTTTGCTAACACAGGTCTCTCTAGTCAAAGCTATAGTTTTTCCAGTGGTCATGTATGGATGTGAGAGTAGGATTATAAAGAAACTGAGTACCTAAGAACTGATGCTTTTGAACTGTGGTGTTGGAGAAGACTCTTGAGAGTCCCTTGTACTGCAAGAAGATCCAACCAGTCCATCCTAAAGGAAATCAGTCCTGAATATTCATTGGAAGGTCTGATGCTGAAGCTGAAACTCCAATCCTTTGGCCACCTCATGTGAAGAACTGAGTCATTTGAAAAGACGCTAATGCTGGGAAAGATTGAAGATGGGAGGAGAAGGGGACGACACAGGATGAGATGGTTGGATTGCATCACGGACTCTATGGACATGAGTCTGAGTATACTCTGGGAGTTGGTGTTGGACAGGGAAACCTGGAGTGCTATTTTCCATGGGGTTGAAAAGAGTCAGATATGACTCAGTGACTGAACTGAACTGAAATTATATATGAATAGTTAAAATTTAATACTTATTATATGATATACTTGTGAATATATCATATATATATTACAACCTGGAAGAAATATGATCCACTTATATAAAATTTATAAAGTGACACATTATGTATAGAGAAAGGAAATCAGTAATTTCCTGGGGCTGGGCTGGAAGGTGATATCAGTTGGGTATGAGAAACTTTTGTGGGGGCTGGCAAGAATTCAAATATAGGTGATGGTAGTGATTTAACAGCTCCAGAAACATTAAAATTTGACAAATAACACTTGAAATATATGCTTATAACTGGCGAACATTAAATATATATATAAATTATTACTCAATATAGCATTTAAATAAACCTATACCAAAGTAAAACATCTATTTTTGCTTTATTGACTATGCCAAAGCCTTTGACTGTGTGGATCACAATACACTGTGGAAAAGTCTGAAACAGATGGGAGTACCAGACCATTTGACCTGCCTCTTGAGAAACCTGTATGCAGGTCAGGAAGCAACAGTTAGAACTGGACATGGAACAACACACTGGTTCCAGAAAGGAGAAAAGGAGTATGTCAAGGCTGTATATTGTCACCCTGCTTATTTAACTTATATGCAGAGCACACCATGAGAAACACTGGGCTGGATGAAGCACAAGTTAGAATCAAGATTGCTGGGAGAAATATCAGTAACCTCAGATATAGAGATGACATCACACTTACAGCAGAAAGTGAAGAAGAACTAAAGAGCCTCTTGATGAAAGTGAAAGAGGAGAGGGAAAAAGGTGGCTTAAAGCTCAACATTCAGAAAACTAATATCATAGCATCTGGTCTCATCACTTCATGGGAAATAGATGGGGAAACAGTGGAAACAGTGACTGACTTTATTTTGGGGGGCTCCAAAATCACTGCAGATGGTGATTGCAGCCATGAAATTAAAAGACACTTACTCCTTGGAAGGAAAGTTATGACCAACCTAAATATCATATTAAAAAGCAGAGACATTACTTTGCCAGCAAAGGTCCATCTATTCAAGGCTATGGTTTTTCCAGTAGTCATGTATGGGTGTGAGAATTGGACTACAAAGAAAGGTGAGCACCGAAGAATTGATGCTTTTGAATTGTGGTGTTGGAGAAAACTCTTGCGAGTCCCTTGGACTGCAAGGAGATCCAAGCAGTCCATCCTAAAGGAGATCAGTCCTTGGTGTCCACTGGTAGGACTGATGTTGAAGCTGAAACTCCAATACTTTGGCCACCTGATGCGAAGAGCTGACTCATTTGAAAAGACCTTGATGCTGGGAAAGATTGGGGGCAGGAGGAGAAGGGGATGACAGAGGATGAGAGGGGTGGATGGCATCACCGACTCAATGGAACATGAATTTGGGTGAAGTCCAGGAGTTGGTGATGGACAGGGAGACCTGGCGTGCTGCGTTCTTGGGGTCACAAAGAGTTGGACATGACTGGAGTGACTCAACTGAAGTGAGCTGATACCAAAGTATAACACCATGAAATTTCAGGGGCCAAAGAAAATTTTTCCAAGAAGAGTTAGAATTTCACTTCACAAGGTAAGTCAAATAAATAACTTGAAATCTGGCTTTTAGAATTTTTATTATAAACTTAATGATGAAAGAAAATCATGGAGACAGACACTGCAGAAAAGCTTTTTGAACTTACCAATGTTACTTAACAATATCTTTAATCATATTATTAGAAATGCAACTCTGAAAGCATATTTATAATGCACTTTTCTCAGGAAGTTTCTTAAAGATGTTTTCCAGTTAAAGTGAAATAAATAGAAACACAATGAGTTTACTATTTTACATATACTGCAACTCAACTCTAGATATAAAGAAAAGAGTTTGGCCTTGATTACAACAATAATCAGCAAATAGATGTCAAGAAGAATGTCTTTTAAGAAAAGGCCAATGAATTCCAAACATAGAATGACTAGTAATAGTTTAAAACTGTAAAAAATATAACTTAAGGTCCATCAACAAGTGAATGGAAATATTGTAGTATGTTCATATATTGGTATGTGTGCTCAGTAGCATCTGACTCTTGTGATCCCATGGACTATAGCCCTCCAGGCTTCTCTGTCCATGGAATTTTCCCTGGAGTGGGTTGTCATTTCCTATTCCAGGAGATCTTTCTAACCCAGGGATGATCGAATCCCTCTCTCTTGTGTCTTCTGTATTGAGAATGGATTCTTTAACATTAGCATCACCTGGGAATAACAAAGGAATTACTGTTTTTTTGCAACAAC
Source organism: Cervus canadensis (assembly GCF_019320065.1). Taxonomy (NCBI): domain Eukaryota; kingdom Metazoa; phylum Chordata; class Mammalia; order Artiodactyla; family Cervidae; genus Cervus; species Cervus canadensis. The sequence continues at coordinate 51,839,387 of NC_057399.1, forward strand.
ATGGATGAATCTGAATAATTATGCTGAGAAAAAGAAGGAGGTAAAGTGCCAGGTTTATATACTTCATAAAGTTTTCAAAAGTGCAGATTAGCCTATATAGGAAGAAAGCTGGTTTCTTGGAGATAGAAGTGAAAAAAGGTATAGTTTACAAAGTGGCATGATGAAACTTTTGGAATGTAGTGGAAAGATCTGTGGTAACACTTGCACAGATTTATACAGATGTCAAAATAGAAGCAATTGTGCACTTTAAACAAGTGAAATTTAAACATTTCAATTATAGCTCAAAGAAATTGTAAAAACAAATGAAAAAAGTCATATTTGAGTTGAGAATACACTTGACTACCTTTTCTCTCCTCCAACATGTCCCTGATTACAAAACCCCACTTAGTTATTCAAGATAGCAAAGCAGTGGTCCTATTGGGCAACATGGAAAGATAAATGGACCAGTGTGTCTTCTATTCTGCAGGTATGGAAATATATTTTGTAAATAACTTTTTTTTAAATAGGAAAAAAAATAAAACCTTTGTGGTATACTAAGCACATTGTAAATGTATTAATTCTTCATCTCTTGTAACCACTTGAGGATGATTTTTGAGGGATTTGTTTTTAAACTCTGTAAAACTTTTTTTTTTTTTTTTTGGCTTGAATTTGAGGTTAAACTTTTAGTAATAAATCAGAGAATAAGTGCATACAAATATTTTATGTCACCTGATGTTTCAGTTATTTACTGCCCTGTAACAAATTGCCGTAAATTTCCTTGTGTAAATAATAATAATTGCTTTACTCAAAAATTTCATCTTGGACACGAGTCGTTTCATTTGGAAGCAAATCATGTCGTTTCACAAGGTGTCACTTAGGCCAGCTCAACTACTGCAGACTGAAATCACATGAAGACTCCCGCTTACATTTTTGTGGTTGATGCTGGGAGGTCCGCTCGGATCCCAGCTGAAGCCATGGGTCAGAACATCCACATATGGAAGCTCTGTATCCTCATAGACTGCTAGCTGGTTTCCAAGAGCTATCGTTCTGCAACACCAGGTGGACGCTGCTCATTAGTCATCTCGTGCTGTGTAAATACCTCCAAACTTAGTGGAATGAAGCTACCTCGCAGTATCTTTGGATCAGGAATCTGAACATATTTTAACAGTGTGTTAAACAGTGCTGCGTGAGGGTGTTTCACAGGTTATAACTCAGGTGTTAACTTGGGTTTTAGCCTTCCTAAGTATGGAGAAATTAGCCAAGGTGGTATGTTCAGTCACTCCCGCCCACGTTTTGTGAATAATGACTATGTAACAGCTGAGCGCGCTTGTAGCACTGCGCATGCGCGTCACGAGGTTCTCGCTTGGTCACGGCCTTTTGTACCGTAGGCGCATGCGCACCGCCTGAAAAGCAGCGGCCTTACTGCTGCGTCAGGGCTGTGTCTGTTCAGTCGTCCGGCCCAGGAGAGACTATAGCGTGTCTGCCGCGTCAGCCAGCATAGAGGCTGTGCTTGGCTGCCGTGCCAGCCGGGAGAGAATAAAGGTGTCTGCAGTTCCTACATCTCCTCGAGTCTCCTTCCAGACTCTTGGCTCGTGCCTTGCCTAGCCTGGGTTCAGCGGGCCGTGTGGACAGCAGGACAGTTGGCCTTGGCGTCAGGAACAGGATCAGCCATAAACGAAGGTTTGATTGGACACATTTCATTCTAAACTTGCTCACTAGGTTGTTGGCAGAATGGTCTCTAATAGGCTGTTGGACTGAAGGCCGTACTTTCCCACTGGCTGTTGCCCGAGAGTCATCCTCGGTTCTTGAGCATGTGAGTGTCTGCAACATGGTAACGTGCTCAGTCAATGCGTGCCTGTGAGCAGGCAGCAGAGAGAAAGTCCAGTGAAAGAGAAGTCAGTCTTCATTCCCATTATCTCTCATGACCATTAGGAATTCCCTTCTGAAAATAAATATGATTATCAGTATCCTAAATATGAAAAAGAAGAGGACGTTAGGAAATATTTGAGGATAACATAGAAGACCTTTTTTTTTTCTTTTTAAAATATATCTATTCTTTTTCAGATTCTTTTCCATTATAGGCTATTATAAGATATTGAATAACATTTTATATATGGTAGTATGTATCTGTTAATACCAAATTTCAAATTTATCCCTCCCCCACCTGTTCCATTTAGTAACCATTAGTTTGTTTTCTATGTCTGTGAATCTATTTCTGTTTTGTAAACAAGTTCATTAGTGTGATATTTTTAGATTCCACATATAAATGATACCATATGATATTCACTTTCACACATTGGAGAAGGAAATGGCAACCCACTCCAGCGTTCTTGCCTTGAGAATCCCAGGGATGGGGGAGCCTGGTGGGCTGCCATCTATGGGGTTGCACAGGGTCAGACATGACTGAAGTGACTTAGCAGCAGCAGCATATGATATTCATCTTTGTCTGACTTACTTCACTTACTGTGAAAATCTCCAGGTCTATCTATGTTACTGCAAATGGCAGTATTTCATTCTTTTCTATGACTTAGTAATATTCCATGTGAATAATATCATATTTTCTTCATTCATATGTTGATGGACATTTAGGTTGCTTTCATATCTTGACTGTTATAAGTAGCACTATTGTAAACATTGGAGTGCATGTATCTTCTTAAATTAGTTTGCATCTTTTCCAGACACATACTCAGAAGTGGGATTGCTGGATCATATGGCAACTCTGTTTTTTAAGGAAACTCCCTACTGTTCTCCATAGTGGTACCAATTTACATTCTGACCAACAGTATAGGAGGGTTCCCTTTTCTCTGCACCTTCTCCAGCATTTATTGTAGACTTTTTAATCATGGCCATTCTGACCAATGTGAGGTGATTCCACATTTTTGTTCTGATTTACATTTTTCTTATAGTTAGAGGCATTGAGCAATTTCTTATGTACCTCTTGGCCATCTATATGTCTTTTTTGGAGAAATGTCTGTTTAGATGTTCTGCCTATTTTTGATTGGTTTGTTTGTTCTTTTGTTATTGATCTGTATGAGCTGTCTGTCTATTCTGGAAATTAAGCCCCTATTGGTCACATCATTCGCAAACATTTTCACCGATTCTGTAGATTGTCTTTTGTTTTGTTTATCATTTCCTTTTTTATACAAAAGCTTGTAAGTTTGATTATGTCCTGTTTGTTTATTTGTGTTTTTATTTCTTTTGCCTTAGGAGACTGAAACTGTGAAACTATTGCTGTCTATCAGAGAATGTTTTGCCTGTGTCCTCTTATAAGACTTTTATGGCGTCATGTCTTATACTTAACTCTTTAATGCATTTTTATTTTATTTCTATATATGGTGTGCGGGCGTGTTCTAACTTCATTGATTTACATGTGGCTGTCCAACTTTCCCAACACCTCTTGCTGAAGAGATTGTCTTTTCTCCTTTGTGCATTCTTGTATTCTTTGTAAAAGATTAATTGCCCATTAATCTTGTGTGAACATATTTCTCGGCTCTCTGTTCTGTTCCATTGATCCATATCTTTTTTGTGTGTGTAACAATACCATGTTGTTCTCCTTCTATAGCTTTGTAGTATTATCTGCAGTCTGGAAGTGTTATGCCTCCAGATTTGGCTTTTTTTTCTCTGAGGATTGCTTTGTCAATTTGGGGTCTTCTGTGGTTCCATATGCATTTTAGAATTATTTGTTTGAGTTTTGTGAAAAATGTCATGGGTAAATTGATAGAGATTGCATTAAACCTGTAGTTTGCTTTGGATAGTATCGCCATTTTGACAATGTTAATTCTTCCAATCCAAGAACGTGGGTTATCTTTCCATTTCTTTGAATAACTTTCAACTTCCTTTGTTAATATTTTATAGTTTTCAGCATATGTCTTTCACCTCCTTGGGCAGGTTTATTTCAAAGTATTTTATTATTTTTTTAATATAATTTTAAGATTTTTTTTAACTTTCTCTTTTTGATATTTTATTATTTAGTGTAAAGAAATGCAACCAATTTATATTTGTTAGTCTTGTATCCAGCTACCTTGCTGAATTTATCAATTCCAGGAGCTTTTGTCTGGAGACTTTAGGATTTTCTGTATATAGTATTATGTCATCTGCATGAAGTTTTACCTCTTTCCTTTCCTTTCAATTTTGATACCTTTTATTTCTTTTTCTTTAAAAAAAAATTAGAGTATAGTTGCTTTACAATATTGTCTTATTTTCTTCTGTATAGCAAAGTGAATCAGTTATACATATAGCCCCTCATTTTGCATTTCCTTTCCACTTACATCACCAAAGAGCAGTGAGTAGAGTTCCCTGTGCTCTACAATAGGTTCTCATTAGTTGTCTATCTTATACATAGTAGTATATATATGTCGATCCTAATTTCCCCATTCATCCTACCTCCCCCTCTCTGTCCCCCTTGGTGTCCACATGTTTGTTCTCTATGTCTGTACCTCTGTTTCTGCTTTGAAAATAGGTTCATTGCTACCATTTTTCTAGATTCCATATATATATATATATATATATATATATATATATATATATATATATGTTAATATGCAATATTTGTTTTTCTCTTTCTGACTTAACTTCACTCTATGTGAGTCTCTCAGTCCATGTGTATCTCTGCAAATGGCACAGTTTTGTTCCTTTTTATGGCTGAGTAATATTTCATTGCATACATGTGCCATATCTTCTTTATATGTTCCTCTGTTGATGATCATTCTTATCTGATTGCTGTGGTTAGGACTTCCAATACTATGTTGATTAGAAGTGTTGAGGGTGGATATTCTTGTCTTGTTCCAGACTTTAGTGGGAAGGCTTTCAGCTGTTTATTGTTGAGTATTACATTATCTCTAAATTTGTCATAAATAGCTTATATTATGATAAGGTATGTTCCCTCTGTACCTTCTTTGGTAAGAGTTTTTACTAGAATAGATGTTGGATTTTATCAAATGCTTTTTCTGCATCTATTGAGATGATCATGAGTTTCTTTGTCTTTTCTGTTGTTGGTGTTGTATATTACATTGATTTGCACATGTTGGGCCATCCTTAAAACCCTGGGATGAATACAGCTTGCTTATGGTATATGATCCTTTTTATGTATTGTTAGATCTGGTTTGCTAATATTTTGTTAAGGATTTTTGCATCTATATTCATCAAATATATTAGCCTGTAGTTTTATTTTTTGGTAGTCTCTCTGTCTGGTTTTAGTATCAGGTTGCTAGTGGTTTCATAGATTAATTTTGGGAGTTTTCCCTGTGGAAACTCTTTTAATTTGCCAGGTCTAAGGTAAAAAAATGACTGATACACTTCCTGTCCTTGAAGACATAATAATCTCACACTTCGTAATGAGGAACTCTGATACTATAATTTTTTTAAAGAGAGAGCAACAAAATAAAATGGAGGAGAAGGAGTAAGATAGAAAAACAAAAGTGTAGAAAGATGGAAAAATGTGGAGAGGAGAATCAGCTCTTGAGAGAGTCTTGTCCCGCATGATTATCTGTGACATGGTCAATGCAGCAGGTGTTATAGATCCATACAAAACTCATCAATTGTGCTCTTAGCGTTCTTTTTTTCCCCCAAAAAATCATGGATTGAGATTAACATTCCAGTTTTATGAACTGAGTCCAGAAGCATGAAACACTTTCGTGAATACTAGCTGTAAAGAAAGCTGTGCTCCACTGAGGTTTAATATTGCCTCCCTACACATACTAGTTCTCAAATCACCTAACACACACACGCATACATTAACCCAGAATTTGTACTACTAAATCTTTACCTCGGAGAGATAAAAATTTATGTTCATACAAAAAATATGTATATTTATAGGTATTTCATTCATAATTGCCTCAAATTGGAAATAATGAAAATTTGCTTCAACTGGTGCGTGAACAAACTATAGTAAATTCTTACAATAGAAAAATCATTTGGCGATAAAAAGGAGCAAACTGCAATAATTGCATGAACTCAAATGTCGTATTCCAAGGGAAAAGGACCAGATTCAAATAGCTACATGCTGTCTATCTTGTCTGACTGTACAGTTTGTAGGACCCAAGGCAAAATGGAAATATGGAGCCTATTGACAAATGAAGACTTTCAGTACAATGACAGTCGAGCAGTAAATCAAGCACAGGGCCTTCTAAGCATGGGCCCCGTACAACTGCCTCAGTCAGAACCCCTTGAATCTGGCACTGACTATTTCATTTCATTATTATGGCATTCTCAGAAAGTACATTTCCAGGGAAAGAAAAAAGATCAGTTGCTGTCAGGGACTAGAGTGAAAGGGAGGAATTCACTACAAAGGACCTAAAGGAATTCATGAGGATGATCAGACTGCCCTCTTATCTTGTTAAGCATGGTGGCTACAATATTATATATGTATGTCAAAATTTATAGAACTGGCCACTAAAAAGGGAAATTTTTTTCTGTGTAAATGATATGAATCTGACTTTTAAAAACCTGCATATATGAAAAGAGTGTATGTTAACACTTTATTGAAGAAGGGCTACAAATAATTCCAGAGAAATATGCTCATGCTTATGAACATCGTACAACTCAAAGAAACAAAATATAATGGAAAGAGCAGGGATAATGACCTGGGTTGAATATCATCTTGACTTCTTACTAGCGGGATAAAATAACTTCTGTCATTTAACCTCTTTGAGTCACATTTCATTATCTCTAAAATCGGATGTCAATAAGGATCGTCAAACTTATAGGATCCTTATAAGGGTCAAATAAAATAATGCATGTAAAAATATTTTTCAAAACTGTGACACTGAAGCATTTTCAGACCAGCAGTGGTAATAAAACACAAACTTAATACCGTCTTTTTCCTACAGATTTATTCTGTCATTCACAGTGCATACCACTCATTCAGAAAAGACAGTCAATCACAAATTCACCTTAGCAGCGTCCTATAGAGATATAATTTAATATATAACACATTTGAAACCTGGAGAGACTTACTTGTTTTCATAGTCAAAGGGATATAGTTTTTGGGAAGAATCAATTTTCTACCTGGATAACTGTATTTCTCGAAGTAGGGAGTATTTTCCTCCATAAGGCTAAAATGAATGTACAAAGCAATATCATTCTTCTCTTTCATTTTTGTTTCATTGTCTACTTTTGACAGTTTTGGAATCTTCAAATAGTATGAGTAGTATAACTAAACAGTGTGCTAAGTCCCTTCGGTCATGTCCTAGTCTGTGACCCCATGGACTGTAGGCTGCTAGGCTCCTCTGTCCATGGGGTTCTCCAGGAGTGGATTGCCATTTCCTTTTCCAGGGGATCTTCCTGACCCAGGGATTGAACCAGCAATTCTTAAATATTCTGCATTAGCAGGCAGGGTCTTTACCACTTAGGTAAAGACTAAACAATAATTGATTATAAATGTATACCAGGATTAAATACTTAAAATTTGCACAGCTGATACAATTCTTGGGATACTTCTCAAGAAATGTAACTGGATTAATAACAAATAACAAATGTTATTAATAACATAATAACAAATGTAAATACTTCAAATACGCAGCTTAATAATTGTTGCATGGCAAATTTTATAACTAGACATATGACTTAATATACTTTTAACTTGGAAAAGGATAGAGTTCTGAGTTGCTTTTATGTCCCCTTTGTGCCTTATAAGAATGTAATTTCCAATATAGCACCTTATCACACTGCAACATAAGTGGTTTATTTAGTACATATTGGTAACTGTCTGGTGTATGAACTGATCAATGCAGGGTATGAGCCTTATTTATTTCTGTTTTCCAGCCATACATAATACCTTTCCTAAAACATTGTATTTGTATAATGATTTTTGCTTTCACAGTAAGGAGAACCTAGTATAATGACATTCGTAGAGTGGCAAATTGGATAGGGTGCTGACTAGTGTCAGAATACTGTTATAATTCTGTTTTCTTATTAGATATGCAACATTGGTTATGAGACTTAACCTTTGTTGAGTCCCTGTTTTCTGAACAATTCAGTGCCAAGAAAAATACTTGACTTGTAGCAATCTCTGAGTAAATATCAACTACTTTCCCTAACACATCATGATGGACTATTTCACAGAAGTGATAAAATGGTCAAGTATAATATGGATGTGAAATGTAAAAATACTTTTTTTTTTTTTACGTAAAGCTCAATTCCAAGATGGAAAGAGAGAAAGACTATTAGCCTCATGAGAAAAAAGACCTTGACCACTAGCACAACTTCTGTTACTAACCAGCTAAATTACCTTGGATAAGTTTTATACTATCTCTGGGTTTTTACTATAAAATAAAGTGTTCTAAATTTAGTTATAATGTCTGAAATATTTGCTCCAATTAAAAAAGCTAAATATACATTTTATATAATGCTATTTGCCTTTAATTGAAAATATATAACTGGACACTTAATTAGAAAATTCAAGATTAGTGAAATATAAAGTGCTTCAGAGATTCCATTTTCAAACATATTCAGATTTTGCTATAGTATACCAACAAATGATTTTGTGGTATTAAAACATTTTAATTCTTTTAGCATATGATAAAGTAACACAGATTTTGTTATGTTTTAGTTTTAGTTTAAAAAAAAAATGCGTGGTAGTGAAAGAGAAATATACCAAGAAAACTTTTTTGCATTGTTGCATATGGATTTTTATTTTTTTGTTATTGTTGGTGATATTGACAGTTTGTTCGTACGTTTGTTTTTTTCATTCTTAAACTTCTGTTGATGTTACAGAATTGGTATTTTTGTCTCAACTATATTATAGAATTCATTAAAGCTGGATCATGAGTTATATATATTTTTCAAATCCCCACACCAGCTAGATAGTGTCTTACACTTAGTAGTTGCTTAATAGATGTGCAGAGGTTTACTGATTCAACTCTGTCAGTGCAATTAATCATTTTTTTAAATATTGATCCATGATTGGGTTCAGATAAAGGACAAGCTAGACAACAAACTCCTTAAATTTCACTGCAGAATTTAAAAACAAACTGCTTCAAATTATTTGAGATTATAATGAGCTATAATCAATTACAGTTATTCATTGTTGGACATCTAGGTCTATTATACAGTCCAGTGTAAGTGTAATTGTCTTATTATAATGATACAAAGAGAACTTCATAGAGATAAGACTAATGCATCTTCCCTAGACAATTACAGTCTTTTGTCCATTAGCCAGAATGAAGTAAGCTCTGTTTCCATCAGTCACAGCTTCTGACTCTGAAAGAGTGAGGGGGAAGGGGAGAACAAGATCTGATGCTCATGAGTCATTCCATTCGTCCCTTCTTTGGCTGGGCTCCAGTACCTAGGAGAAGAAAAAACTCATTGTGAATTGTGTCCTTTGTACTTCGTAATCAATTACACTTTACTGATAATAATGTCTTGCTTTTGCCTGAGACTTAGTGACCAATTACCTTCTATAAGTGATCTCTTTGCCACATGGAAGCCCTCATTTTGGGTACCTTAATTAACTTTCTAAGGACTTATAATCTGACTTAATCAGTTGATGTGATTCTTTAAAATTGCACAGTCAGTATCATCTCATTTCATTAATTTGGCTTAATTATTACACTTGCTACTTAGAAATTTTAGATTTATGTTAACCGAGGGACTTCTTAGATTCTTTTCACTATCATTTTAGTTTGTTCATATAATCTTAAATAAAACTTAAATTTGCCCAATGTTAATAAAATTTTCAAACTTCCAATGTCATTAGCATCTAGAGTAGTTATTAAAACTAAGTTGATTTCAGAAAATGCCTTCTACTCGTTTGTAAATTGTATTGAGTAACTGATTTTTTATAATAACCATGAATTAAAACATTGCACAGTGAAATGCGTAAGAGCACTCTTTTAAGAACAGGCCGTTCGCACTTTGGAGTATCAGGGCAAAGGCTTTGCTGGCTCATAGTAATACAAATGTCCAGATTGCAGTTCAAGACATGACCTTTATTATGCATAAGTATTTTTTTCTTTGTGAGAAATAACTTTGCACATAAAATTTTATGTGATTTTCAGGCTTTTTTTTTGACTACAATAAATCTTTTACTGAATACCCTTTATACTAGGATGGTGAACATAAGTGAGTAAGTCAGAAAATAGTTTGACTTAGCAAATCTGTAAAGTTATTACTTGATAAGGAGGAATTTATGTATTTTGTAATCTAGCCTGGATAAGAGAGTGTGATTTGTTCCATCTAAATGATTTGTTTAATAAAATCTACATTCTCAGGATGTATTCTGATTTTAAAATATTGCCACTTTTTTTTCTAATCTTTGGGATGTAACCTAGGGAAAGAACATGGACTTGTGTTTTAGGTGGTTATTTAAATGCTGCCTCCAATTTCTGGACTTGATAAGTAATTGAGTCTTTCTGAGCTTCAATATAGAATAGAAGAATACAGAATATAAACTCCACAGCATTATTGCCAGAAGAGTGATGGCATATGTAATATGCCTAGCACAGTACCATGTGTATATATAGTCGATACCCAATAAATGTCACTTCCTTTAGCTGTGGTTTCTTGTCTGTGTCCTTTCATTGTTCATCGCTCAATCATGTTCACCTCTTTGTGACCCCATGGACAGCAGTACACCAGGCTCCCCTGTTCTTCACTATCTCCCAGAGTTTGCTCAAACTCATGGCCATTTGGTTGGTGATGCCATCCAACCATCTCATCCTCTGTCGCCCTCTTCTCCTCCTGCCTTCAACCTTTCCCAGCATCAGGGTCTTTTCCAACAAGTCGAACTGTGGTGCTGGAGAGGACTCTTGAGAGTCCCTTGGACAGCGTGGAGATCAAACCAGTCTATGTCCTAGTTTTACTTATCTATTCACATAATAACAGTTGTTTAAGTTTTGCAAATTATTACAAATTACTTTTGTGTCAGTTGGCTGAAAAAAGTAGGAGTTAACCATCCTTATTATTTCTGGAATGAGTCTAATCATTTTAGCTATAAAAATAAAAAGAAATGGTTATAATTCTTAGCTGTTATAATTCGCTGTTATAATTCTTAGCTGAAAGTATGTTAGACACTTTGAGATGTTCAAGCATCTGTAATCTGGATCTATTAGAAAGATTTTGGTCTTTCTCTCACTTTCCTGTGACCTTCACTGTACACTTAAAGAATCAGAGTCATTACCAGTTGTAGAAAAATATTAAAAGGGCAAAAACAGTCCTAGATCTGGAAGCCTTCATCCTTCTGACTATTGATAATAGAATCCCAAATTACCTGGCAATAGGAAGTTGATTTTCTCAATAAGCAAATCAAGCATGTGAGAAGTTTAATGGGTTATCTCTTAGATTTAATATTTGAAGAAAGGAGAGGAAGAGAAGAGATGGAAGAGAAGGGAGCAGGCCAGGAAAAGGGAGAAGTTGAATAACAACTTATTTCAATGGGAATATCAGATAACTCCACAGGAGTTCTAGCTGTTCCATGGGCTGAGGTGACTGGTTCTTTGTATGCATGTAATGCTCAGTCATTGGATGCAAAAATATTTGATATGGGATGTAATCTAGAACAAGGGAGCACTCCTAAATTGCATCAGTAGCCCAAGGGGGATGGGGAACTGGAAACTTCGTGAACTGTCTTATGGTAACACTGCCGGCAGCTCGGAAATAAATCCTTGACAATTGAAGGGGGATCAGTGTGGCACACCTTGTTGGCTTTTGAGACTTTTAACTTGTGTGATGATTTAAGCATTCTCAATCCCTCAATATATGGACATAACAACCTTCAATCGTTTCTTCTACTTGTCTTTGCTGGCTCATCAATTGAGAATTACCAGACTCCCATGAGTCCTGATTTACTGTCTGCTCAGAGTTTAGGTCTGTTTCATCTCCCAAGAGATAATTGAGTTCTTCATTTTGTGAGAGATGCTAAGTTAGGTTTTGCCCAAAATATCTCAGTAATGCAACCACTCATGCTTCAATAAAATAATAAAGTAGATTATGCTTCTCTGTCCTCATATCTGTCTGCTAAATGTACGTGTGTATGTGTGTGTGGAGAAAGAAAAATTGAAGATAATTTTTCACCAGGTTGTGTGTATCAGTATGAGTGGATAACAATTCCAGGTGGTAGATGCAGATATGGTTGTTTTATTCAGTATGACAGATAGTTCAAATCTAGTATATATATTAGTTCCTAGAGAAGGAGAGCATTTTCCTTTTCCACAGCAGGATAGAAATTGAAATTTTTATCCTTGGTGACAGTTGCTCCTTTGACTCATAGTCATAGGTGTGAATAATAATTATCGATGTTTTATCATCCCTCCTGGAATTTTGGCCATTTGCAAGTACCTATTTGTTTTCTTTTTCTGTACTCTTTAAACCACAAGAATGGACTCAAAAATAAAACCCCAATCGAAAATGGATGAAATAATGAATTTCCTCATGCATGTGTGATCTGTAAGAACCCTATCTGTGGAAAGGGCTAGCAGGTCTCATTAAGGGTGTACACTAGGGAAGATGAGGAAAAAGCAAATAAATGGTAATGTAACTGGATAACAGAGGTCTCTAGTACCTTTCTCATTTGCCTTCAGTTTTCAAGCACTAGGGGAATACTGTTTTCCTTCTAATTGGCCTGAGAACAAATAAGATTCTTTCATTATAGAACAATTTTTTTCTCATTATGTAACAAGTTTTTTTTTCCCATTATATAATTAGTTTCCATTATAGAATATGTTCATTTGAATTTTTGTACAAGTCAAAATTTTCTCACATAAATTGCATTTCTGGGGGGAACTGTTCAACTGAACATTTCATGGATAGTATCCTTTCTCCTTGTAACATCACAACACTGAAATTTGATTGTTTCTCATCCTTATCCTGTATTTTTCTAATAGGTACTATACTGTGAAAATAATGAGAAAACAGAGTGTCTAAGCATAACAAGTGGGGGAATACTATATCCAACAAGGATGCTGTCTTGTGAGGCTTTTTTAGTTCAGAAAAATACAGTGGTCCCTGCAGTGTGGTTTGATATTTGAGGTCCTTTGTGTTTCTTTATCTCATGGTATCTTTCAGATTCAAGTTGGATAGGCCATTTGGATCTTTCATAGAAAATATGGCAAGATCATAGAATTTTTCTTTAAAAGTGCCTGATTAACTGTCTTAATCTTGACAAATCATGGAAATAACATTGCATTGTGCCATGTGACAAATCTATTTTATTCTAGAATATTAAAGAAAACTTACTAACTACAAGGAAAATTGTTCAGCTTATGAATGAAACTTCATTCTACATCTTGTGATTGGAGTTTTTTTTCCTTCTTTTTGGCAATTACATTACTGTGCCAGAAATATTTTGTTTTCTGTTCTGTTGGTATCTTCTGATACTCTCCATTTTCTTTTTATGGCTTTTTAATTATTTCATTAATTTCACCTATCAGCATGAAGGATAATGCTCATTCAGAGAATGACATTTTTCCATTTGGCAAATGATTGCTATAGAGGGTATTGTGGGTTTGATGCAGAATTTGATAAAATATCCTATTTAAACATTCAAATTTGAGATTCACATAGTCTTTATATATGAGACCATTTCCTAGTAAGTATCATTTAGGCGGTTTTAACTTAACAATATTTTATAGCATCCAGAATTAACAATGAAGAAAATAATGAGGAAGTCTGGGATAGGAGAGAGTGGTGAGTGTTAAGCTGAAACACAAAGTAGAAATAACTCAATTTATAGCTCTGTGTCGAAATCATGCTTACAAGTCACCACAGGGAGAAATAGAACATGTGCTGCAGATGCATGTGATAACTGATGGAACACTGAATTTATTGTCTGTTTGGAGAGGAGTCACAAATAAAAATCCAAATATGTTATGCCTGGCAGAGAGGGTGACATCTACAAGTCAATTCAGCGAAACAAAGGACCCTGAAACTCTCCCATTTTTGAATTATCAGGTCAGCTTAATTCCAGGGAGACTTGTCATTTCTGTGAGAAATAAAACCCAGCTGATGTTATTGCTAGACACAATCAATTCACTGCATACCATGAAGGCAAAGAACCATATTCTCCAGGGAAGAGATTAGTGGTTTTCTTCTTTTGGAGGAAAAAAAAAAAAAATCTGAAAATGACTTTTTTGAGCAGAAAGAAAATGCAAGGGCCTCCCAGGAAAAATAATAGGTTGAACTTGGTAAAGGGGGATGGGATTTACAAGACCCAAGGAAAATTCCTGTAGTCACATTTAGGAAGAACTTGGGTCAAAAGTGGATGGACAGATGGAGCTATTACCCCTATGTCCCCTTAAAAAGGAAAGTAAAACAAATACTAATGTGTGACCATTCTTTTCTTAGTTTTTGTAAATAATTAACCAGTTCACAAATAATAGACAAGACTATATGTTTATGGATATAACCTCCCTGGGTTGGGAAGATCCCCTGGAGAAGGGCATGTCAACCCACTCCAGTATTCTAGCCTGGAGAATCATAACTAAACCACGTGAAAGGTATCCTAATTCTTCTTTAGGTACCAGAAACTTCTCCAGAGGATGTAAATAATAGAAAAGAAAACCAACCTGGAAATTACAGGTTCTGAATTTTAAAGCACCTAGAGCCTCTTTAGAGCCTTTTTTTTTTTTTTTTTGGTTAGTCTGTTAAAAGTTTTTCAATTTTGTTTTCCTTTTCAAAGAATCAGCTTAGTTTTGTCAGTCTTTTCTATTATCCTCTTGTCTGTTTCATTTCTGCCTACTCTAATCTTTATTTTTCTTAACTTCTGCTTACTTTGGGGTTAGTTTGTTCTTGTTTTTCTAGTTCCTTCGGGTGTAAAGTTAGGAGTTTTTTAATGCAAGATTTTTTTTTTCCTTGCTGTGTGTGATTATCGTTATAAGCATTCTTGTTAGGACTACTTTTGCTGTTTTAGTATTTTGTGTCTTTTTTTTTTCATTTCTGTCAAGATTTATTTTTATCCCTTTTGATTTCTTCTTTGATTCCTTGATTGTACAGGAATATATTTTAAATTCTCATGTATTTATCGATTTTCCAGCCTTCCTCTATTTATTGGTTTCTAGTATCATACCACTGTGATCAGAAAAAGTAATTGATATAATTGCTAACTTATTGAAGATTCTGAGACTTGTCCTGTGGCCTAACATGTGTATCCTAGAAAATGTTCTATGTGTACTTGAGAAGAATAGGTATTCTATTGCTGTTGGGCATAATATTCTATATATATCTCTAAGGTACATTTGGTCTCTAGTGTTTAGATCCACTGTTTTCTTATTGATTCTCATCTAGGTTATTTATTCAGTGTTGAGAATGGATATTAAAGTCCTCAACTATTTTTGTATTGCTGTTTTTTTCCCTTAAAGTTCTATTAGAATTTGATTTTTATATTTAAGTTCTCTGCTACTGGGTGATAGATAATTAGACTTGTTATATCTTCCTGATGGTTTGACTCTTTTGTCATTATATAATGACCTTCTTTCACTCTTTTGTTCATATTTAGTTTAGCCTATTTTGTTTAAGTATAGCTGTTTTACTATCTTTTGATTATCATTTACAAGAAATATTTTTCATTCTTTCACTTCTACTTTCATTCATTCTTTCATTCTTTCACAGTCTACCTGTGTACTTAAATCTAAAATAATCCTCTTGTAGACAGTATATAATTGGATTTTATTTTTTTTGTTTGCTTTTACATGCATTCAACTGCATTATGTCTTTTGATTGAATAATTTAGTCCATTTACATTTAAAGTAATCACTTACAGATAAGAATTTCATGCTGCCATTTAGTTCATTGTTTTCTGATTGTTTCATAAATCCTTTGTTCCATGCTTAGTATCTTGCTGCCTTCCTTCCTGATTTGATATCTTTTGGGAGTAGTATGCTTTGACCTCTTTATGATAATCTTGCATGCAGCTATGATAGGTTTTTGCCTTTGTTACCATGAGGTTTACATAAAATATCTTATATTTATAATGTCCTATTTTAAACTGATGGCAATTAACTTTCATTTTCATCAAGTAAAACCTACCTTCATCCTCAAGTTAATGTTCTTATAAGCATGAAAACACAATCACTGCTACAGACTCTGAAACACTGTCCCAAGTCCTCAAGAATTTAACTTTACAACACTATGCCTGTAATCAACAACAGTGTGTTGTAGACTTAAAAATGTAATAAAGTATACCCCAGGTTAAGTGTTTTTATCACAATAAAATACTTTTTAAAAATTTTAAAAAAAGAAGCATGATTCCCCCTAAACCCCCTCTCCGAAAATAAAGTACAATAGAGATGACCAGATTATTCACAAGAGTGTCAGGCATGGAAAGCCAAGAACGATTCTGTTTTCTAGGAAGAGACAGTCTGCTGTCATGTTATTTGCTGTACAACAGGTTAATGGTCTATGAATCAGCTCATTAAGGAGTTCTGTTTAATGCTCTTGTTAAATCCAATATCAGTTTCACCCCTCAGCCTCAGGCCTTTTATTTTATTTTATTTTTTTGACTTTTACATTTCACTTGGAAACCTATCTTCAGAGACATGTATAGTGTAATGAGTAATGCCAGTGGAAGCAGGATCATCTCACAAAGTCACTGTTATAATGATAATGTTTCCTGAAACTCTTAGGGACTCTTTAGTTTAGCCCTGGTCAAGAAACCTCTGTCAATATTTAATCTGTATTGACTGTTGGCTCAATTACAATGCATAAATGCTAATTATAGCCATCTTCCCCAGTAGAATGATTACTTCTTATGACAAAACTCTATTGATACTTTTGTCCTGACCATGCAAAGTTTCAAAAACGCTGGGATTTGTACACTGATGTACTGTATTAGCCTTCTCATACAATACACAAAGCATTAAGTTATAACAGTTTTACCCTTGTGAAACAGTTAACAGGTCCCATCACAATGTCATTTTACCACGTTTGCCCTTACTCTATGGAGCATCATTCTGTAAATGTGAAAAAAAAAAAAAAAGCATTTTTTTATTGTTGTTGTTTAAAATCCATATGAAATGTGACCTTGCAAAATACTACGTTCCTTGGAAACATTGTTTTAGCAACAGTAAACTGAATGAACAGTTTCTGCTCTTGGAGTACTAAACACTTTGTCTATTGAAAAACCACCTAAATGTACAGGGAAAATTTTTCCTATTATAAATTTAATAACTTGATAATATTACAAGTTTTAAGATAGCAGAATGAGACAGTGATTCTTTTCCTTTCAGAAATCATCAAAAGTTATAATAAAAAGAAAAGTGCATACTATATTGAGATAAAATTATGAAGTGATAGTATATGAAGTAGGGGAGGTAAATGTTCTGAGGTCAAATAGAGATAATAGAAGATGCCTGAATCTGCAGATTTGGGGCAAAACCAGCTCCAGTACTTTGGCCACCTGATACGAAGAGCCGACTCATTGGAAAAGACCCTGATGCTGGGAAAGATTGAGGGTAGGAGCACAAGAGGGTGACAGAGGATAAAATGGTTGGATGGCATCATTGACTCATGGACATGAGTTTGCGCAAACTCCGCGAGACAGTGAAGGACAGGGAAGCCTGGCATGCTGCAGTCCATGGAGTCGCAAAGAGTCGGACATGACTGAGTGACTGAGCAACAATAACAGTGTTTGCCTCTGCAAGTGAGAAGGGTATCCTGCAGGAGAAACTGTAAATTACTTGTTTGAAAATGCAGACAAAATTTACATAGTTTGATGCTGAAAGATTCTTGGTGCACTATTGCACCAAAGAGAAGTGTTGGAGCTTCAGCTGAATGAGAAATCAAATAATTGAGTGGAAGATTGACTCTAGACAACTAGCATCCCAGAAAATGCTAATCTCTATAGGCTGCAGAAAGATAAAAGCTAAAATAAATCCCACTTGCACATGCCAACAAGATACGCAATATAGTACAAGCATACCTAAAAACCTACGTAAAAACATATTTTCATAGTTTTTCAGCATCAAGAAAAAGGAACAATTAAAACAAAAGCCATACTGGGATGCTTGGTAGGAAAAAAAGAGACACTACTAAACAAATAAAATTCCTTCCAAGCATATTAATATTACAACCCAAATAATTTAATCAGCCAAAGAACACTGAGGGCACGTGCAACAAGTCTGGGAAAATACAGAAAGAGATAAAACATGAACTATCAGAGTTCAGAAAAAGTAGTAGATGGTAAAATAAAGCTGTTCTAAAATTTTAAGTCACACTGAGTGTTAGTCACTCAGTTGTATCTGACTCTTTGCAACGTTACGGACTGTAATCTGCCAGGCCCTTCTGTCCATGGAATTCTCCAGGCAAGAATACTTGAGTTGGTAGCCATTCTCTTCTCCAGGAGATCTTCTGGCCTCAGGGATCAAACCCAGGTCTCCTGTACTGCAGGCAGATTCTTTACCATCTGAGCTGCCACGCCACGTGTAAGTCACACTGGGAACAGTATACGGGAAACTCTGCAGTATAGTTGTTCTCCGGTTTGTTGGGTCACCCTCTCAGGGGTACGGAATTTGATCATGTTGTGAGTCCACCCTTCCTACCCATCTTGTTGTGGTTCCTTCTTTATGTCTCTAGTTGTAGAAGATCTTTTCTGGTAGATTCCAGTCTTTTTCATCAATAGTTGTTCTGCAGATAGTTTTGATTTTGTTGTGCTCATGAGAAGAGGTGGAGAAGGAAATGGCAACCCACTCCAATACTCTTGCCTGGAGAATCCCATGGGCAGAGGAGCCTGGTAGGCTGCAGTCCACGGGGTCGCCAGAGTCGGACACGACTTAGCATCTACACCACCACCACCACCATGAGAGGAGCTGAGCTGAGGGTGTTTGTACTCCATTATCTTGGCTACTCTCCTGACTTTAGTTGGCATTTTCCTGGCTGCTAATGAAGTAGATGATCTTTTTACATGTTTATTGACCATCATGTTTTTTTCTGTGAATTTCTTAATGTACTTCCTGGTCTATCTTTGCTTTGGTTGTCTTATTTTTCCTGTCTTTATTTGAAATCATATATAGATTTAAAATTATGTTTTATGAATATCTTTTCTCAGCCTATGGGTTTGCCTTCCACTTTCTTATGTTATTTTTCTTTTTTTTTTTTTTTTTTTTTTTTTTTTTTTTTTTTTTTTTTTTTTTTTTTTCTTATGTTATTTTTCATTGACAGAAATTATTTCAATTTAGTTTGATTGCTCAGTCTTTTTCTTTATATAGTCTGTGCTGTGTATGCCTCTTACAAAGCCTTTCCTACTCTGAAAGTACACTATCTTCAATACTTTAATTAAAAAATTACTTTGAAGTAATTTTAGATACATAGGAAATTGCAAACGTAGGACAGAGGGCTCTCTTCTACCCTTCATGCTGTTTTCCTAGCAGATCACATCTTGTATACTTTGTACACAGCAACAGCAGGAAATTAACATTGGAGCACTGTGTGTGAAAATGTTATCATCTTACCACAAGTGTAGCTTCGTGTTACCACCACCATAATCAAGACACAGAAATATCCTTCACCACAAAAATTTCTCTTACGATACGCATTCATAGTCACACCCTTGCCTCCCACTTACCATTCTTAACTCCAGGAAACCGCTAATTTGTTCTCCATATGTATAATATGTATATTGAGAATGTTATATAAATGGAATCATATAGTAGATGACCTCTTTAAATTATTTTTTTCAGTCAGCATAAATGCATCTGTGCTGCTTCATTTATCAACAGTTTGCCCTTTTTATTGCTGATAAGTAGTTTTTATTACTTATTTTTATTAAAATATATTATTTTTATTCCATGCTGTGGGTGGGGTAGTATATTTAATTGTCATCAATTGTAGGTCACTTTGGTTGTTTCCATTTTTTAGCAATTACAAATAAAATATGAACAACCATGTAGAGATTTTTGTGTGGATATAAGTGGCATTTATCTCTCAGATGCCAAGGGGAATGATTCTTGAATTTTATAATGAATGTATGTTTATATATATATATATTTAATTAAAATGTTTTCAAGAGCAACTGTAGCACTTTAAATTCCCACCAACAGTTTATCAGAGATTCAGTTTCACACTGTACTTGTTAGGATTTGGTATTTTAATATTTATTTTTAGTTCTCCTGATAGATACCCTAGTCTTAGTTTACATTTTACTGATGGCTAGTGATTTGAATATCTTTTCATGTATTCATTTGTCATCTTTATATTTACCTTAATAATAGTGTGTATATTTATGTCTTTTCATTATGTAGATTATCTGTTTATATATATATATATATACTTATATGGCATATAGTGACATATAATTATATATTTAATAAATAAATGTATGTTTTAAATACATATAAAATTGAGATTTGAGAGTGCTTTGTATTTTCTTGATGCAACTCTTTTGTCATATATGTGATTTACAAATATTTCCTGTTAAACTGTAGCTTGTCTTTCCACCCTTTTCTTGAAGTCTTTAACAGAGCAACTGATCATTTTCATAATGTTTAATTTGCTGTTTTCTTGTATTTCCATGCTATTGGTTCAGTGTTTCATAAGTTTTCATTGAGCCCTAGATTACAAAAATTTCTCCTACATTTTGTTTTATGTTTCTATTTAGTTTATGATCTATTTTAAGTTAATTTTTATATATAGAAGATACAAGGTTTACATGTTGTTATTTTTATATGATTTTTCCAAGTGCTCAATAGCATTTATTGAAGAGGCTATTCTTCCTCCAATGAATTGCTTTTTCACTCTTTTAAAAATCACTTGACTGTGCTTCTTTGAGTCATCTCTGGGTTATGTTGATTGAGTATATTTTCCTGTGTTAGTAGCACAGCATGGTCTTGGTTATTGTAGCTATCTAGAAAGACAATATTTAGTGTAGTGATTCTTTCAATTTTATTATTTCTTTTTCTAAAGATTATTTTTTAGCTCTTCCATGCCCTTGCTTGTACATTTTAGAATTAGCATATCTGTCTACAAAAAACTTATGGGTGTTTTGATAGGAATTACATTAAGTTTTTGCATCAATTTGAAGAGACTGGCATCTTTATACTGTTGATTATCCCAATCCATGAATATTTTTTTTAAACAATTTTCTACAAAATTTTCTACTTAGTTGCCTGCTTCATATGTGTAATAGTCCATTAATTCTCTGGTTATGCACAGCAAAAATCTGCACACCTGATTTTTTTTTCATTTATTATGGGAATCTATATCCTGTTTCTTTGCTTAATTTGTGTACCTCTGCATCCACACCATAAGCTTTTAATTCTCAGCTTTTTCTTAAACTTTTGTATCTGGAAGAGTAAATAACTTATCTTAGTTTTCTACAAAATAATCTTTACTATTCTTGGACATTTGATCCTCCTATAAATTTTAGAATTAATGTCTTGATTTCTATGAAATAAAAGACTAAAACTGAATTAAATTTATAGGTTAATTTGGGAGAATATCAGCATATTTATGACAAAGAGACTACCTAACCTTAGGCATGGTATATTTCTTTGATTATTGAGTCTTATTTAATGTCTCTCAATAAAGTTTTATTATTTTCATTAAGGTCTTTCACGTAGTTTGTTAGATTTATGGCTGGATATTTAAAATTCAGTTACTATTATAAATGTCATTATTTAAAATTAAATATCCTAACTCTGAATTTGGTATGTAAAAATCTACTTCATTTTCAGATATCGATCTTATATCCAGTACTATTTAGAAATTCTCTTTAATTCTATTAGATAATTGAGGAAGAAACAAGAGTAACAGGAAGTGGGAGATGGTCGGGGTATGCAGTGTTGAACAAGGAGTAAAATCTTAAACTATATTTTTCTTCTACTTTTCTGTAATCATAGACAATACAGTCTGATTATGGTTTCCCTTTTGTTTTGGCCACTCAAAACACCAAAACCAAATTTGTCTACCTCTCACAAATGTGTGGATTGAATTCATTTTGTGTTTTCCTTTTATCTGTTATCTTCATTCCATTTCTACCATTACTTTTTACTTAACCCCAGTTTTATATACAATAACTAATAATTGCTAAGATTTTTTCACATATTTCAAGAAACTAAGCAAGCTGTCAAAGATCACACCAGCCAGTAAGTGGCAGAGTCAGTAATAGAATCCAGAGGATTTGGTTTCGAGACTTGTGTTCAGTTATTTAACTGCTATTAAGTACCATGGCATAGTTTTCGATATGACAGTGCAATATGTTTATCATTAATACTGTCATCAGTGGGGAGATACAACATATGTTTCCAAGTAAAGATGTGGCAGGCTTAGTGTCTTCCTGGTTGATTGTGCCACGAATGAACATGGTGGTCATCAACATGTACCAGAGTGAGAAATTTAGAAAATATCAAGTAATTCAAGCAATTCTTGATTCTGAATAGGCAGCTTCCATTAAGATGAAACAGTGAAGCCTCATTTATGTGATAGTTCTATGGCAGAATCAGTAATACTAAGAAATTAATTACATGTGAGGAATGAGAGATATGTAAGGGGTGAATGTGATTATTAGGTTTTGTGACATGAATGATCAGGTACATGATGAAAAAGAAAAGAGAGAATGCAGACTTTTGTGGATAATCAGAGATCAGTTATGAATAGGTTAAGCTAGGATGTGTGCAAAGTTCAAAGTAGGAATATACAGTGCAGAGTTAGAAACATGGGTAAAAGCTGGAAATTGGGGAGGCTTAAATATATATATTCCAGTTATTCAGCATGTAGGTAGCAGTTATAATCATGGGCTCAGATCCATTTCTTTTGTAAGAAATGTAGAAAGAGAAAACAAGTACAAGGACAGGCCAGAGTAAGTCCCAGCATCTTTGATGATTTTTTTGGCTGTGCTGCCTTTTCACTGCTGCTCGTGAGCTTTCTCTAGTTGCAGCGTGGGCTTATTGCAGTGACTTCTCTTGCTGCAGAGCCTAGGCTCTAGGGCATGCGGACTCCGGTAGTTGTGGTTCACAGGCTCCAGAGTGGGGACCCATGGCACACGGGCTTAATTGATCTGCAGCATGTGGAATCTTCCAAATGAGGGCTCAAATCAGTTTCCGCTACATTACAAGGCAAATTCTTAACCATTGGACCCACCAGGGAAGCCCCGTTTCAAAGATTTTTTCAGTGATTTTCTAAACATCAGTGTCTTGGCTTTGTCAGTTTCCTGTGCTATGTATTATACAAGTTTCTCCTCTCCCAGTTTATCATCTATGAATAATGACATTGGGATAACAGTTCACTTTCACTAAGCACTTACTTGGGCCAGACTCTGGCCTGTAAAGAATTTCTCATGCACTGTGTCATTTAAACTTCCTAACAAGCTATTACTACAGTGGATATCAGTTTGTAAATGAGGAAACAATAATTTACCCAAGGTTACACAGCTTATTAGCGGAGAAACTGGGATTTGATATTCCACACTTACCCCCTGTGTCATGCTTTCTGTCTAGCAGGAAGAATATTTTGATAAGATACTGATCTAATAAGGACTGTGTGTCTGTTAGTCATTCAGTCGTGCCTGACTCTTTGCAACCGCATGGACTGTAGCCTGCCAGGCTCCACTGTCCACGGTATTTTCCAGGCAGGAATACTAGAGTGGATTACCATTCCCTCCTCCAGGGGATCTTCCTGACCCAGGTATTGAACCCAGGTCTCCTGCACTGCAGGAGGATTCTTGACTTTGCTGAGGGTTAAATGTGATAAGGCATGTAAAGTATTTAGCTTCGTTCCAGGTGTTTATTTCAAATAAAAATTTGAGTTATTAATGTTATAGTTTTGCTGTGTTATTTCTTTTGATTTCTGTGGATACTGACTGGTTAATTCTTATTATTCCTATATCACTGAAATTATAATTTAAAAATTGCACATTTAACAAAAGGCATCATTTTTATGTCTATATTATATATGCACATATACAAATGTATTGCATCCATATATTTTGTTCCCCATATTTTCTACCTTTTTAATGAGAGCTCAATTTTCCATCTGTTCACTGTCATATTAAATTTAAAGAGAGACAATTTGCCTGTGTACTGCTTCTTTCACTGTATCTTCATTTGACCTGAAAATCTATTATCAAAAGCTGTACAAATTGAATCATTAGACTGACTTTAATAGCATATTTTAGTTCAATTGCAGTATCTCCATTGCCTCTGAAAGCAGTTGAATTGAAAAGAAATCATGCCTTCATACTTTATGAACATGGAGTTTCTTGTCAAGCCAACATATTATCAACTTACTTCAAAGAGTGAAACCAGACTACCAGAACAGATTCATTTCTATCTTGAAGCCTCACTTCAGCAGTTTGGCTAGAGTTCTGATTTCCAAATGCTCCATCAGAATGACCTCCAGTAGAGGTTATTCTGTTTCTTCCAGTGAGTGGCTGTTCAGTGACAATGACTAAGAAATAACTTTCAGCAGTTGTCATCTTAAATACTGCAACAATGGGTATGTCCTTTGCCACTTTGTAAGTACAGAGCAATGTTTATATACCTAATGTTAATTCATGTTACTGTTTTCTGATGAAAATGCTGAATTAGCCAGTTTTGTAAATTGTAAATATCCCGACTTTATCTTTTAACATCTATTTGACCTTGGATGGGGTCCTTAACTCTCTAAGCTTTAGCTGTGTCTTCAATAAAATAGGGATAGTAAATTGTACCTTCAACTTACAAGAATTATCTAAGTCAACCTTAACTCTCTAATACTTGATATATGCCAAGTCCTCCTTCATCTCTGCTTAAATCCCTCAACATTTCAACATTCCTCTGAGTTTATCTATTGTTTAAGATGATAGTTCTGATGACTTGGAAATTCCTTATCTGTGAGAGAGTTTCATTGAGATGCAGTCCTCTGTCTTCTACAAGAAGTCTTTGGACTCCTCAATCCACTTCACTGAGTGCTTTGCAGTTTACTGAAATATTTGCTCTTGCAGTTGCTGAAGTTTCCCTCAAAATAATGTAAAGACATCAATATAAAATTGATAAACTAAGTATAAAACTGGAAAATGCACTGTAACACTACCTAAATTGTCAATGACAGTTTACCTAGAAAGACAGCTCAAGACAGAGAAAAATTTAAAAAAAAAAAAAGAAATAATAAAATTAAAAAAACTATGTATAAAAGTGACATAAACTTGACCATTTATCTTAAAATTGACAGGGATCGTCTACATGTTAACAGCGTATAACATAATTCTTAATTTGGGATATAAAACGCTAAGCTCTAAACTCAAGGCCTGAATTTCCTCAGTTCACTATGAGTTGGTTTTCAATAACTTTCTCCAGGTTATATCCATCTTCAAATGATGATATGAAAAAGTACTCCTTCAAATAATACTTACAAGCTATTTGTGGCAACTTCCTTGAAGTCTGTTATTTACATTTTCTAAGCATCTTTTTTTCTTTTTACCTAACATCCAGATTATCATTTTTTCACTCCCCTCATTAGCAGGACACTAAATACATAGTATCTCTGTCTAGAGTTCAGGGTGAATTGTTAGGTCCTTGTAGGTTGGGGTGAATTTTTCTATTATTTATTTCTGTTTCAGAGCTTATAGCCCTTAAAAAAAAAAACAACAACTAAAGTTCATGGTGTTCCTGCTTTGTTCTTAAGAGATACATAGAACTACCATTTTATTTGTAGAAACAAGATGCCTTAGAGGGCTTAGGTTTAATAGAAATTCTATGAATGTTCTTCTAAATATTCTACCCTGATTTAGTTTTAAACATTTTCTACTGCAATAATCACCTATTTCCTCCCTGCCCTTAAATTGAAGAAAGTAGGGAAAACCACTGGACCATTCAGGTATGACCTAAATCAAATCCCTTATGACTATACAGTGGAAGTGATAAATAGGTTTAAGGGACTAGATCTGATAGACAGCCTGATGAACTATGGACGGAGGTTGGTGACATTGTACAGGAGACAGGGATCAAGACCATCCCCATGGAAAAGAAATGCAAAAAAGCAAAATGGTTGTCTGAGGAGGCCTTACAAATAGCTGTGGGAAGAAGAGAAGCGAAAAGCAAAGGAGAAAAGGAAAGATATTCCCGTTTGAATGCAGAGTTCCAAAGAATAGCCAGGAGAGATAAGAAAGCCTTCCTCAGTGATCAATGCAAAGAAATAGAGGAAAACAACAGAATGGGAAAGACTAGAGATCTCTTCAAGAAAATTAGAGATACCAAGGGAACATTGCATGCAAAGATAGGTTCGATTAAGGACAGGAATGGTATGGACCTAACAGAAGCAGAAGATATTAAGAAGAGGTGGCAAGAATACACAGAAGAACTGTACAAAAAAGATCTTCACGACCCAGATAATCACAATGGTGTGATCACTCACCTAGAGCCCGACATCCTGGAATGTGAAGTCAAGTGGGCCTTAGAAAGCATCACTACGAACAAAGTTAGTGGAGGTGATGGAATTCCAGTTGAGCTATTTCAAATCCTGAAAGATGATGCTGTGAAAGTGCTGCATGCAATATGACAGCAAATTTGGAAAACTCAGCAGTGGCCCAGGACTGGAAAAGGTCAGTTTTCATTCCAATCCCAAAGAAAGGCAATGCCAAAGAAGGCTCAAACTACCGCACAATTGCACTCATCTCACATGCTAGTAAAGTAATGCTCAAAATTCTCTAAGCCAGTCTTCAGCAGTATGTGAACAGAGAACTTCCAGATGTTCAAGCTGGTTTTAGAAAAGGCAGAGGAACCAGAAATCAAATTGCCAACATCCGCTGGATCATCGAAAAAGCAAGAGAGTTCCAGAAAAACAAATAAAACTTCTTTTTTTATTGACTACGCCAAAGCCTTTGACTGTGTGGATCACAATAAACTGTGGAAAATTCTGAAAGAGACGGGCATACCAGATCACCTGACCTGCCTCTTGGGAAACCTATATGCAGGTCAGGAATCAACAGTTAGAACTGGACATGGAACAACAGACTGGTTCCAAATAGGAAAAGGAGTACATCAAGGCTGTATATTGTCACCCTGCTTATTTAACTTATATGCAGAGTACATCATGAGAAACACTGGGCTGGAAAAAGCACAAGCTGGAATCAAGATTACCAGGAGAAATATCAATAACCTCAGATATGCAGATGACACCACCCTTATGGCAGAAAGTGAAGAGAAACTAAAAAGCCTCTTGATGAAAGTGAAAGAGGAGAGTGAAAAAGTTGGCTTAAAGCTCACCATTCAGGAAACTAAGATCATGGCATCTGGTCCCATCACTGTATGGGAAATAGATGGGGAAGCAGTGGAAGAAGTGTCAGACTTTATTTTTTGGGCTCCAGAATCACTGCAGATGGTGATTGTAGCCATGAAATTAAAAGACGCTTACTCCTTGGAAGGAAAGTTATGACCAAACTAGATAGCATATTAAAAAGCAGAGATGTTACTTTGGCAACAAAGGTCCATCTAGTCAAGGCTATGGTTTTTCCAGTGGTCATGTTTGCATGTGAGAGTTGGACTGTGAAGAAAGCTGAGTGCTGAGAAATTGATGCTTTTGAACTGTGGTTTTGGAAAAGACTCTTGAGAGTCCCTTGGACTGCAAGGAGGCCATGCAACCAGGCCATCCTAAAGGAGATCAGTCCTGGGTGTTCTTTGGAAGGACTGATGCTGAAGCTGAAACTCCAGTACTTTGGCCAGCTCATGTGAAGAGTTGACTTGTTGGAAAAGACCCTGATGCTGGGAGGGATTGGGGTCAGGAGGAGAAGGGGACAACAAAGGATGAGATGGCTGGATGGCATCACCGACTCGATGGACATGAGTTTGAGTAAACTCTGGGAGTTGGTGATGGACAGGAAGGCCTGGCATACTGTGATTCATGGGGTCTCAAGGAGTTGGACATGACTGAGCGACTGAACTGAACCCCAATAACACCATCATCATCAATCTTTTTCTAAATTTTGTCTCCAGATTCTCTACTGTTTTTACTGAAGATATTTCTGACATCAAGTGTGTGAGCTTTATTCCCACACCAAGGAATTCTCCAGCTCTCTGGAAACCAACTTTCTGTCCTAAAATATAATTGAGTTTTGACACTAGCTTCTGTAGTTGTGCAGACCGTATAGGTTAAGGGCTCATTCCCACAAGATGCCACAACTTCACATGCCAATCACAATGCTTAGGTTGCCACCTATTTCTGATTCAGTTGGCTTTAAACGAGGAATTTTATGATTCCCTCCTCAGGTTCAATGTCTTAGTAAAATGACTCTCAGAAACTAGGAAAACACTCTCCTTACTATTACTGGTTTATTATAAATGATAAAACTCAAGAACAGTCAAAGGGAACAGATACCTAGACCAAGGTCCAGAAAGGTCCCAAACATAGTAGCTCTGTCCCCATAAAGTCGAGGTATACTAGCGTCCCAGCAAGTGAATGGGTTCGCTAAACCAGACGTTCTCTGGACCCTGTTGTTTAGGGTTTTTTATGGAAGTTTCAGGACACAGACATGATTGATGAAATCATTAGTCATTGGTCATTGAACTAAATCTCCAGTCCCTCTCCCCTCTCCAGAGGTCCAGGTATGAGACTGAAGTTCCAACATGCTAATGACATGGTTCATCCCTCTAGCAACCAGCCCCCATCCAGAAGGAATCTATAGGTCCATTAAAAATCATCCCTTATCCTATCACTTGTAACACTTGAGAAATTCAAGGGATTTAGGACTCTGTGTTAAGAACTGGGAACAATGAACAAATATATATATATATATATTTCTTATTGCCTGAAAAGTTAGTTGTGGGCTTTTCTTGGTACTCTGACAGAGTATTAAGCCCTTGAGTGTGTCCGTCATTTGCATTAGATCTGGTCTGTCTTAGCAAAGCACCGTTTGTACCTCCTCACCTGGTCTTGTTATACTGCACGCACACTAGGTCTTCTGTTTCTGTGCTGCTCCATGCCACTATACTCTCTTTACTTTTCATTGTCTTCTTAAAAAGTCAGGTATATATTTTAAAACAGTTTTAGGTTTACAGAAAAAGTAAGCATAAAGTACAGAGTTTCCCATATACTTCCTCACCCATTGACATACAGTGTCTCCTATTATTAATATATACATACACATGTGTTACAATTAATAAGTCAGTATTACTGACTAAAATCCATAGTTAACATTAGAGCTCACATGTCATATCATGTAGGTTCTGACACATGTATAATATCTGTCTACTGTTATAGTGTCAAATTATCTTGTAGAATATTTCAGTTACTCTAAAATTCTCCCATGCACCATCACTTCCTTCTTCCCTCTTGCCCTTCTGAACTCTTGGCAACCACTGATCTTTTATACTGTAGCCTTTGCAGATTGGTTTTGTCATCAATGATTTTCTTTTACTTTTTACTTTCTTTTACTTTTTACTATATGCATTTAAGACTTCTCTATGTCTTTGGAGTATTAACAGTGTATTTCTTTTTGGTACTGAATAATATTCCATTGTCTAGATGTACCACAGTTTATTTATCCATTTGCCTATTGAAGGGCATCTTGTTTGCTTCCAAGTTTCAGCAACTGTGAATAAAACTGCTGTAAACATTCATGTGCAGGTTTTTGTGTGGACATACATTGTCACCTTCTTTGGATAAACCACAAGGAGTTGCTGAGTCACAGGAGTTGCTGAATCATGTGCTGAAATGTGTTATGTTTTATAAGAAACTGCCAAACTGTCTTTCAAAGTGGCTGTACCATTTTTAATTTCCACCAGCAATGAATGGGAGTTTCTGGTTTTTCATATCCTCACCAGTATTTGACATTCTAAGTATTCTGGATTTTGGACGTTCTAATAGGTGAACTAATCACCATATATAAACTGTGTGAAGAAGGTGACATCCTTAATGCCATCATCAGTAAAGATACTTTTTCTTGGTCTTTTGATCTCTTAGGTGAGTTACCGCTAATAATGATCTATGCAAATTTGACCTTTTTTACACATCATTATAGATTATAGGTCTTATTATAATAAGACCTTATAGATAAAATAGTGCCGTGTTAAACATTTATGCCCCAGTGCTCTGAATTTCACACCAGCAATGCTCTCTCTAAATCCCGTACTGTAAGAGATTTGATTTATGATCTTCTATACAGGAAAAAAAAATATCCAGAGAATATTGTAATCTAATTTTGCTACCAACACAATACAAATGTTTATATATGATTATTATTTAATAATGGCTTCCTTGGTGGCTCAGATGGTAAAGAATCTGCCTGCAATGCGAGATACCCAGTTTGATCTCTGGGTCCAGAAGATCCTCTAGAGAAGGAAATGGCTACCCACTCCAGTATTCTTGACTGGTGAATTCCATAGACAGAGGAGCCTAATAAATTACTTTTAATCAATGTGGATGTGTGTAGAAATTATTAAGAGTATTCTGTAAACAGATCTTAATCTGAGTTCTGAGTATGCTTCTTATATGTTCTTATCTTGAAAATGACTCAATACCTTTGTGTTCATTGAACTCATTCATAAAATGTGTGGATTAAATGAATTAGTGAATACAAACATAATTACAGCCTCATGTTGTGTCCATTGAATGTTAATGTTGAACATTATTGCTATTCTCACACCATATCTTTAATTATGCTAATTGCTGATGTATATTGCGGGTATACTACATAATCACAGTCTAAACCAGGCTACTACCATCTTACAGACTGGTGGTGGCCGACCAGGAGGTATCAGTGGGAGATCTTAGTGGTAGTCAACCTGGAAATCAGAGATGTTGGGGAATCTCTTTGGGAACTATCTGGAGCTCATCTCTATGATGTCAAATTACGACTGCTGAGGGGAAATGTTGCTCACACAATAAAAGTTTTTTCTTTTGCTTTGGCAGTTTCTAATGAAAATCTATGCAAGATGAGCAGCTAACACCTTTTCTCTTTGTTTATAAATTTAATCAAAGTCCCTGTTTTTCGCATTTGTAGAGTCAAATTAATTGTGATCTAAATTATTCCACATGAATTTTTACCATATAAGGTAATATCTGAAATGCAAGAAGTCACGCCCATTTGAAAAACATATATATAAATCAACAGTCTGTACATATTCCATGATGTCTTCTTTCCCTCTGGACACTAGAGTAATATCTATTGTTTCATCACAATAAATTTCATTTTAATAGAATGGCAGGAGGGGATTCTACAAATGCCTGCACAGGAAAATTATATAGTCTCTTCTGAATTGAACGCAATCTTAAAAGACAGTAATATGCATAGATTTAATTCTGAACTCTGCCTACTTCTGCAACTAACGTTATTTTTGTAGATTCAGTTCAGTCACTCAGTCATGTCCTATTCTTTGCGACCCCATGGACTGCAGCATGACAGGCTTCCCTGTCCATCACCAACCCCCGAAACTTACTCAAACTCATGTCCATTGAGTCAGTGATGCCATCCAACCATCTCGTCCTCTGTTGTCCCCTTCTCCTCCTGCCTTCAATCTTTCCCAGCATCAGGGTCTTTTCAGATGAGTCAGTTCTTTGCATCAGGTGGAGTTTCAGCTTCAGCATCAGTCCTTCCAATGAATATTCAGGACTGATTTCCTTTAGGATGGACTGGTTTGATCTTCGTACAAATGAAAGGACTCTCAAGAATTTTCTCCAACACCACAGTTCAAAAGCATCAATTCTTCGGCACTCAGCTTTCTTTATGGTCCAACTCCCGCATCCATATGTGACTACTGGAAAAACCATAGCTTTGACTGTACTACCGACCTTTGTTGGCAAAGTAATGTCTTTGCTTTTTAATATGCTGTCTAGGTTTGTCATGGCTTTTCTTCCAAGAAGAAAGACACTTTTCTTCCAGCGTCTTTTAATTTCATGGCTGCAGTCACCATCTGCAGTGATTTTAAAGCCCAAGAAAATAAAGTCTGTCACTGTTTCCATTGTTTCCCCATCTATTGCCATGAAGTGATGGGACCAGATGCCATGATCTTACTTTTGAATATTCAATTTTAAGCCAGCTTTTTAACTCTCCTCTTTTACTTTCATCAAGATGCTCTTTAGTTCCTCTTTGCTTTCTGCCATCAGGGTGGTGTCATCTGCATGTCTGAGGTTATTGATATTTTTGTAGATATGTGCATTTATATAATAATGCAAATGTTGACCTTTAAAAATATACAATTATCATAATTAAATTATTAATTAAATAATTATTTGTATGCTTAGTTTTCATTTAATAAGATATCATGTGAAAGTGAAACTGTTAGTTGCTCGGTCATGTCCAAATCTCCTTGGACTGTAGCCCTCAGGCTCTTCGCTCCATGCAATTCTCCAGGCAAGAATACTGGAATGGGTAACCATTCCTTTATCCAGGAGATCTTCCTGACTCAGAGATCTAACCTGGGTTTCCTGCATTTCAGGCAGATTCTTTACCATCTGAGCCACCAGGAAACCCAAGATATCATGTACCTGCATATTTATGTTTATTCTCAATTTTTATTCTAATAAGATTTATAGCCATTTATTTAAGTTCTAAAAGTAAAATCATCTGTCCTTTAAAAAGTTGATGCTTTTCATTTATATCTATAATTGGAAACACTTGGCATTCTAAAAGAGTAAAAATTCCAACAAATGTAGATTCTTCCTTTTATCTTGATTTTTATTCTAACTTTGTTGGTTTCTCTTCTAGTAATATTGGCGAAAGTGCTCTCTTTTATTTTGAACACATAACTTTAGAGCAGAGCTTCCAAACTTTGTTCTGTAGAGCATTATTTTTTGCAGAATTTTAATAGATTTTACAAGTGTTCTATTTTCCCTGGGGTGGAATTAAGTCTGATGGGTTAGATGTTCTCCTATTTATTTTTGCTTTATTGCCCTTGCTTGAGGAGACAGGTCCAAAATATGTATAGCTAATACCAGTGTCAAAGAGTTTACTGTCTTTGTTTGCTTCTAGGATTTTTATGGTTTTTACATCTTACATTTAAGTCTTTAATCCAATTTCAGTACTTTTTTTGGTCTGTTGTCTAGTTTTATTCATTTTCATGTTGCTGTCCAGTTTTTCCAACACCACTTTTTAAAACTTTTTTCAAACACTTGTATTGTTTCCAATTTTTAGCAGTTATGAATAATTCTACTGTAAACATTAGGGCAGAGTATTTATGTAAACCTAAGTCCTCAATTTTCTTGGGCAAAATAGAGTTTCTCATTACTATAAGTGAAGGTTTAACTTTAGAATAAACTTCCATAATGACTGTAGCATTTTGTATTCTCACCACAATATGTGACATATCTCACTGTTCTACATGCTCACCAGGACTGGATATTTCACTTAAAATGTTTTTACAAGTAAAAATCTCTCAATTAAGAGAGGTAATATGAATTCAAATTTGCTGTGAATGAAATATATAATGTTATAGGGTACAAGGTAATGAATCAGTAATTAGCAAATTGTGAAGAATTTTCTTCCTGCCATCTGAATCTATCTTTCATGACCTTGATTTATATCTTGACATATCAACTTGATGGTAGCACTCTGGTCAAATAATATACTTTGTGGTTTTAAATGGCCTTTTCCTAATGACTGATCACATTGATGACCTTTTAATGTGTTTGTCATTCATATACCATCTTTGGGTTAAGTGTCTGTTCAAATCTTTTACCCAGTTCTTAATTGGGTCATTTATTTTCTTATTCTTGATCAGTTAACCTTTTAGTATAATCTTGATTTCTCTGGATTAGCTATACTTATGGCCCTGCTGTTTGGCTCTTCATGTCTCATTTTAGACTGTTGTTCAGCAAATAGATTGACTTAACCATTACTAAAGAAATGATTATAGTGAAATGGCCACCATTCATTTATTATTGGTAATTGTAGAATTCTTAGAAGGCTATATCAGAAAAAGAAAAGACTTCAATCTCACCTTACTTAATGGAGCAAACTCAACTAATGAGGACTTAAGGCAATTGCTTTAACTAACCATTTTACAGATGCTTGAGAAGCCAATGTAAGTATTGGGAAATGTATTCATATATATGCATATATATGTACATTTAAATATATAAACCCCTCAGGCCCTCAAAAATAATTTACTCCCTATTTTAAAAATAATTCTAGCAATTTGTGTTTTCAGTTCTTAAATCGTCGACAAGAAATTTGAATTGAGGTAGAGACTGCTAAAGGCCCATTCACTGCTTGTTATGAAGAAAGATTACTGATACTCTTTAAGGGAGATGAATAAGATTATAGATACAAGAGGTTTTTTTTCCTTTAAGCAAGCAGTTTGGGGTGAGCCCACTTAGAAATTTATATGTAATACATTCAGTACTTTTGTGCTGCAGCCAGATAATACTTTTGCAAATGGTTAATGTTAAACATTGAAAGTAGTATTAGGCTTAGCAGTCTCTGTTTAATAGAGTGTGTGTAAATCATCCGAGATAATCTTCTCTAAAATATGGAAATTGTTTCATAACTGTTTGTGGTGATAAAAAGTTAACTAAGTTAGAGTTCACATTTCTGGAAGCTACAGTCCCTCATATTTTACAAATAATTGTCTGACAGGGCTTCCCTGGTAGCTCAGTGATAAAGAACCTGCCTGCCAATGCAGGAGATGGGGGTTTGATCCCTGGATCAGGAAGATCCCCTGGAGTAAGGAATGGCAACCCACTCCAGTATTCTTTCTTTGGATATCCCATGGACAGAGGAGCCTGGTGGGCTACAGTTCATGGGGTCCCAAAAAAGTCAGACACAACTTAGCAGCTAAGCAGCTAATTGTCTGACAAGGTCATATAAGCCTAATTGTTTGTGTCATAACATTTAAGAAAAAGACTCTCTGCTACATTGGAATAACTTTCCTGTTACTGTAAGCTACTGATGCTAAAAACAATTAGGATATTAACTTTAAAGTAGCAGAGATATGTTAGAACAAGAAACATTATTATGGTAGAAAATAATACATGCTTATGCATATGTAGAGATTTAAAGAACTGCATTTTTAAAATGGCCAAGATATCCTTTCTGCACATCTCCACTTTTGTACATTATTTTCTGCTTATTTGGATGTCTTGGAAATATCCTGTGCCTCTGTTCTGATGCATTTCTGTCTCACCTCCTAGTTTCAGGATATCCAGGGAATTCTTTACTGTTGGTTTTAACTTATTCCCACTCATTCTTAGTATGTTGGTAAAATCCAAACTCTTTCCTTTTATGTAATGGATCAGTTTTACCTTTTTCTTCTATATTTTTTTCAGTTTCAAGTTGTGATTTCCATTACGGTTATGACGTATTATTTTATTTAACTTCCCAGCTCCTTCAAAGAGCTAGACAGTTTGAAGAAAGAAC
This sequence comes from Cervus canadensis, assembly GCF_019320065.1. Taxonomy (NCBI): domain Eukaryota; kingdom Metazoa; phylum Chordata; class Mammalia; order Artiodactyla; family Cervidae; genus Cervus; species Cervus canadensis. Next base: position 51,874,551 of record NC_057399.1, read on the forward strand.
TTGGGATTTTGATTTAGGAATAGAATTCCAAATAAGTCACAATGCTTCCTCTCTTTCATAATAAGTAAATATTGCAGATAATTGCATATATCTTATTTCTTATAAATAATCTTTCCAACTTTAACTTCAGTGAATTCTCTAAGAGTGACAGAAATAGAAGTGACTCATGAATCACCATGCTGCTGCTGCTAAGTTGCGTCAGTCGTGTCCAACTCTGTGCGACCCCATAGACAGCAGCCCACCAGGCTCCTCTGTCCCTGGGATTCTCCAGGCAAGAACACTGGAGTGGGTTGCCCTTTCCGTCTCCAATGCATGCATGCCTGCTAAGTCACTTCAGTTGTGTCCGACTCTGTGCAACCCCATGGACAGCAGCCCACCAGGCTCCTCTGTCCTTGGGATTCTCCAGGCAAGAACACTGGAGTGGGTTGCCATTTCCTTCTCCAGAGAATCACCCATACATCTGAATAAAAATGACCTCCTGGTTAATAGAGGTCATTTGAATTCATTGTACTTTTAACATGAATGCAATATTCATCTTTTCATTGGCAGGTAATTAATCAATATGTATCAAATTATGAAGAATTTCATCCCTGCCAACTACTTCTGACTTGTTTGACCCTGATCTATGTCTTTGTTGTACTAACTTAATTCAAATAATTTGCGTGTCTTGGGTTAAATATGTTACTTCAATGGAAATATTCAAATAAGCAATACGAATTTTAGAGTTAAATATATTCATTCCCAAACCTGAATTCAGCCCTACTTGTCTGGGTAATTGTTGGCATTTTATGGCAAAACACTTAGCTGTGATCAATTGTAGCTTTCTCAGGAAAATCCCAGAGCTCATCTCTAGGAAGAACATGTGGTTAAAGCAAAGGGGATGAAGGGATGAAAGATGTTAAAAAATTGCTTAGCTGAGTCTGACATTTTACCTTTTAAATATTAATTATACTGTGGGCTGCTTCCTATTTACATACCTAAGTGTTTGCTTGGGACATAAATGGTACTAAATTGTCTTGAGAAAGCCATAGAGCAGCTTTGTTAGATAAAATTTCTTGCAGCTGGTAATTTTTGGCAATTAATATTATGAATGCTAATGCAATGGGGAGAAGGGAAGGCACTTCCAGGATGCCACTTATCTCTATAAAACGAAAGAAAATGTCAGAAGTGGTGAGCCTGCTGAGAGTATTACTTCTGGGAAGGAAATAGATGGCAAATGTTAAAATTATCATATTTATGGACAGGCTAGAATTTTAAGACTGGGATACCTGATAAATAGTTTAGTAAACAGAGTTTATTGTAAATATTTTAAATGTTTGTTTTGGATTATTTAGTATTAACAATAAAGGTGTTTTTTTTTAAGTTATACTGAATATATACTGAATATATTACTGGCCCAAAATAACAACTGAAAGTTTCCTCACAGAAATTAGGTCATTTGATTATGTCAGTAATTGGTGAGGAATTAGGGGCAATTCATTTGATGCTATAGGGTTAATTAGAGATAAACATTAAAATAGTATATATATTAGACACAGATGAGCTTGATAGATAAAAATGTAAAACTCTAAAGTTATGAGAAACAAAGTATCAGCAAATCTACTGGAATCTACTACTTAGATGTTAGAAGTGTCATCATGTATTTCAAAGTATTTACATTCTCTTACACTTTCCAAGAGAATGTAAAAAGTAGCTGTTTTATCACAGCTCATTAGGCAATATGATTTAAACCAGACTAACTCTTCACTGGAAAGAATGTTGGAGGAGATCAGTAAAAAGCATTATTAGCATATGAGTTGTTTACAATTCAGAAATGAAAATAAATTATATCATTTTGTACATTTTAATTTATGATTTGAGGAACTCTGCATTTCAGCTTATACTAATTACTCTATGGTTTCAGATTGCCAGGTAAATTAATTTCACAAAGACTTAGGAAATACATAGTGTAAAATATCTTGGATTATATTTTTGAGCCAGATGTAGGCTTAAATTATAGTGACTATGAGAAAATAGCATTTTGATTAGTAAGGGGAAGAGTATTTTATGTTAAAACATAGCAATAGGAATAAATATATTTTATGTAGCCTTTTTTCTATGCTCATGAAGGATGTTACTAATGTTAATGCTACTAAAATAAGAATTTCTAATTTTGTATGACAGTCTAAATCTTCAGTTTCAATTATTCTGCCCCATAATGCCCACAAGTACATTCACAAGGGGTATGTCATGTATACTAATTTTTGTCTGTTAAATATAGTCACTGTTTAAAGAAAACATAAGAAAAGTAATATGTTAAGAAAATATCCTTCCTCTTTTTAATTTAGTTCATCAAGTCTTTATTAAACATCTGCTTTTTATCTTCCGATCTGCAAGGAAAAAGAAATAAATAATATTGTTCTGTGTTAGAAAACCTACTTAATTTTTTAGGAACAAATTTATAAATGTGAAAAAATTGAAATGTAAATGAGTGGGCACTGAAAAAGATATATACTAAGACAGTCTCCTTTAAAGAGTTGATTTGAATAGTATATAAGAACAAAGTATCAGGATTATTTCTAGTTAGATAGGCCTAAACATTAATATTGCAAGGTTGATGGTATACTGTAGTTTAGAATTCTTCATTGAATGCTTGAATTTCTTTCTGAAGGGGAAAAAAATGATTTCTTATGAAATATTCAGTAATACCATTTAATCTTTTTACATAAAAATGTTTATTGTGAGGGTATTTATCATAGTACACAATTTTAAAATAACCCTGGGTAAATGGCTAAAATATATAATAGAATACCATGTGTTATTAGCCCATATTATGGTATGGGCTTCCATACCAAAATACCAAAGACTAGGTGACCTAAATAATAGAACTTTTTCTCTCACCATTTTGGAGTTTGAGAATTCCCATTATGTATGTGGTTGCCAGCTAATTTGGTTCCTGGTGAGGGCTGTCTTCCTGGATTGTGTCCTCATGTGAGGAGAAGGGGTAGAGGAACAGTGAGTCACTTAGTATGTTTTTCTAAATTGAAGATTAAATAAAATCCCAATCAAAATTTTAGTAAACATTTAGAAGTCAGATTCTAGGTGGTTTCTAAAATTCATATGAAAGGGAAATGTCAAGAATAGCCCAACACTTTGGAAAAGAAGAAATTTGGAGTATATGACTTTGATTTCAAGACTTATTATAAAAAAACATGTTAATCAACATATAAAAGCATCGCCATAAATAAAAAAATGCAGTAGAAAATAAAGTTTAGAAATAAACATAGAAATAAGTTATTGACCTTCAGCGAAGGTACAAAACCAATTCAGGTGAAAAGTGATAAATTTTTAAATCAATATTGCTGCATCAATTGGATATTCATATTAAAATGAAAAAACTTCTAAAAATTAAATCAAAATAAATCATATGTTAGTTTATTAAAAACCAACAACAACAACAACAAAAAACCTAAAAGCTGTTAAAAGAATTATAAAAGGAAACAGGAAAAATAGTATTTTTGAATTCGAGCAAACATTTCTTACATACAACACCGAAAAGTAACCAGTAAAAGAATGAAAAAATTAAACTTAATTAAAATGAGTAACTCCTCTGAAAAAGCTATTAAAAAAAATAAGACTAGAAAAACATATTAACAAATATTTCTAGTAGAGGATTTTCATTGAGGATATGTGAAGAAACATCAAACCTTACTAATAAGATAACAAATCATATGAATGGAAATTTCCAAAAAAGTTGGTTAGCAATTAACACATGAAAAACCGCTCAATGTGATGTTATTAAGAAAATGCACATTAAAATCATGAGATACACTGCACACCTATTTTATCACTAAAAGTAGAAAGTCTGACCCTTCCCAGTGTTGGTAAGGATCTAAGGGAACTCAAACCCTGGTTCTGATTTTTATGGTGAGGATGTAAATACTTTATGAAAAATTGTGTTTTAATAATAATAATACCAACTACTCTGTGAAGTTGGTGGGGAACATTTGGGGAAGGGAGTGGGAAGAAGGGAGAGAGAGAAATAAGAGCACACGTGCATACACTTGCATGCTCTGGTGTCTTTAAAAAATCATTGGGGGACAGTTGATTTATTTATTTATTTATTTATTTATTTTCCATTTATTTTTATTAGTTGGAGGCTAATTACTTTACAATATTGTAGTGGTTTTTGTCATACATTGACATGAATCAGCCATGGATTTACATGTATTCCCCATCCTGACCCCCCCTCCCACCTCCCTCCCCACCCCATCCCTCTGGGTCTTCCCAGTGCACCAGCCCTGAGCACTTGTCTCATGCATCCAACATGGGCTGGTGATCTGTTTCACCGTAGATAATATACATGTTTCAATGCTGTTCTCTCGAAACATCCCACCCTCGCCTTCTCCCACAGAGTCCAAAAGGACAGTTGATTTAGAATTTGTGTTAGTTTCAGGTGTACAACTCTGGTCTCTTCCTATAAGCACACTAATCTCACCATAAAGTGCCTACCTTCATGACCTCAACTAAATCTAATTACTTCCCAAAGACCCAATCTTCAAATACTGTCACTTTGGGGTTAGAGCTTCAACATCGGAAAATAGGGGGAACACAGTCCATAGTGACATGGAAAATTTTCTAAATATAATATTTGTCGCATATTTGCATGGCAAAGTATTAATTTAACATGCTAAATGATAAAGCACATTGCAAAATACCCAAATATAATGTCTATAAAAGGATAGATACAATAGAAAACATCAGCAAGAAAACTTCAAAGCTATTTCCATGAGAAAAGAATCTCAAAGATTTAAAAAAATGATTTCTAAGTACTTTCTGGTAGTATCCAACTTATCTGCAATATATTATATAACATTGGGAATTATAGAAATAAATGCATTACTAGAGGGGTATCAGTGTGACATTCTTTAATGAGTAATGCATATTTCAGAATATTAAACTCATAGATTTGACATAATATTAAGAGGAAAATAATTGATAATTTCTTATGATGCGATGAGAGATCAGAAATTCTCTAGGCTGCTGGATGAAAGTAGAGAAGAAAATGAAAGCAGAATTCTGCATGGGAAAAACATGTATGGTTTTGAAGTGCTTTGTTATTTTCAAATAAAAAAGATCCTCAATGAAAAAATTACTCCATATTAAGATATATTAAGGGGAAAAATTAGTGTTGACCAGAATTATGAGAATAAGTCTTATAAAGCAGTAAATACTTGAAAACTTCTGATGAAACTAGAAGGTTTTAGGAAAACTGTGGATCTCAAACAAAGTGACATATTAGAATCACTTAAGAAATTTTCAAAAATCCTTGTACACAGAGATCTTAATTTGCATCTGATGAGTCCAAGGATGGATATTTTAAAATGACTCCTGAGTAATCAAAATATGCAGCCAGGATCGAGAACCACTGTTGGCTAAACATTCAACCCATATATTGGGACTAATCACCATACAGTCTGAATGGATGAGAACTGTTATTTGACATAATAAACATTCAGGATGCCATCAGGGTTGTTGAGTAGGTCTAATAAAAATTGTATTCTAACCTTAGTTGGTAACTGAAGAATTTGAATAAAATGTAACCAATTTTTGTGAAATTTTGCATTATTAATTTAGAAATAAAATGAGGAGGAGATAAAAGACATAAGCTATATTCTGTTTTATAAAAAAAAGTTACACTCAGAGTGAGTTGACAATGTATGTTATTGTCACCTGATTAAATGAGTTGCATATTAGAAGTGTCAGGAGTAGGCAACATGAATAACCATGTAATTGAAATATTTCAGAATATTTTTAATTATTTTTTAAAATAAGAGAAGCAAAAGGCAAAGAAGAAAAGGAAAGATATACCCATCTGAATGCAGAGTTCCAAAAAGAGCAAGGAGAGATAAGAAAGCTTTCCTCAGTGACCAATGCAAAGAAATAGAGGAAAATGATAGAATGGGAAAGACTAGAGATCTCTTCAAAAACATTAGCGATACCAAGGGAACTTTTCATGCAAAGATGAGCACAATAAAGGACAGAAATGGTATAGACCTAACAGAAGCAGAAGATGTTAAGAAGAGGTGGCAAGAATTCACAGAAGAACTGTACAAAAAGATCTTCATGACCCAGATCACATGTGATCACACAATGGTATGATCACTCACCTAGAGCCAGATATCCTGGAATGCGAAGTCAACTGGGCATCAGGAAGCATCATTGTGAGCAAAGCTAGTTGATGTGATGGAATTCCAGTTGAGCTATTTCAAATTCTAAAAGATGATGCTGTGAAAAGCTACACTCAATATGCCAGCAAACTTGGAAAACTCAGCAGTGGCCACAGGACTGGAAAAGGTCAGTTTTCATTCCAATCCCAAAGAAAGACAAAGCCAAAGAATGTTCAAACTACCGCACAATTGCACTCATCTCACACACTAGCAAAGTAATGCTCAAAATTCTCCAAGCCAGACTTCAACAGTATGTGAACTGTGAACTTCCAGATGTTCAAGCTGGATTTAGAAAAGGCAAAGGAACCAGAGATCAAATTGCCAACATCCTTTGGATCATAGAAAAAGCAAGAGAATTCCAGAAATATACTATTTTTGTTTTATTGATTACACCAAAGCCTTTGATTGTGTAGATCACAACAAACTGTGGAAAATTCTTCAAAAGTGGGAATACCAGACCACCTGACCTGCCTTCTGAGAAATCTGTATGCACATCAAGAAGCAACAGTTAGAACTGGACATGGAACAACAAACTGGTTTCAAATTGGGAAAGGAGTACGTCCAAGCTGTATATTGTCACCTTGCTTATTTAACGTATATACAGAGTACATCATGAGAAATGCTGGGCAGGAAGAAGCACAAGCTGAAATCAAGATTTCTGGGAGAAATATCAATAACCTCAGATACGCATATGACACCACCCTTATGGCAGAAGGTGAAGAGGAACTAAAGAGCCTCTTGATGAAAGTGAAAGAGGAAAGTGAAAAATTTGGCTTAAAACTCAACATTCAGGAAACTAAGATCATGGCATCTGGTTCCATCACTTCATGGCAAATAGATAGGGAAATAGTGGAAACAGTGAGAGACTTTATTTTATTGGGCTCCAAAATCACTGCAATTGATGACTGCAGCCATGAAATTAAAAGACATATGTTCCTTGGAAGAAAAGCTATGGCCAACCTAGACAGCATATTAAAAAGCAGAGACATTGCTTTGCCGACAAAGGTCCATCTATTCAAAGCTATGGTTTTGCCAGTCATCATGTATGGATGTGAGAGGTGGACTATAAAGAAAGCTGAATGGCACAGAATTGATGCTTTTGAACGGTTGTGTTGGAGAAGACTCTTGAGAGCCTCTTGGACAGCAGGGAGATCCAACCAGTCAATCTTAAAGGAAATCAGTCCTTAATATTAATTGAAAGGACTGATGCTGCAGCTGAAACTGCAATCCTTTGGCCGCCTGATGGGAAGAACTGACTCATTGGAAAACACCCTGATACTGGGAAATATTGAAGGCAGGAGAAGAAGGGGATGACAGAGGATGAGATGGTTAGATGGCATCACCAACTTGATGGACATGAGTTTGAGCAAACTTTGGGAGTTGGTGATGGACTTGGAAGCCTGATGTACAGTCTGTGGGGTCACAAAGAGTCAAATATGACTGAGTGACTGAACTGAACTGAACTGACTGATTTATTTTTAATTGAAGGATAATTGCATTATAGAATTTTATTTTTTTCTCTCAAACATCAACATCAATTAGTTATAGGTATACTTTTTTTTAAAAAATTTGATGAAGAGTTATATTACATGAACTTTGTTGTTCATTCACTAAGTGTTAGACTGCTGCACACCAGGATTCCCTGTCTTGCACTCTCTCCCTGAATGTGCTCAAACTCATGTCAGTTGAGTCTCTGATGTCATGCAACCATCTCATCCTCTGTTGTCCCCTTCTCCTCCTGCCTTCAATTTTTCCCAGCATTAGGATCTTTTCCAATGAGTTGGTTTTTCACATTAGATGGCCAAAGTATTGGAGCTTCAACTTCAGCATCAGTCCTTCCAATGAATATTCCGAATTGATTTCCTTTAGGCTTGACTGATTTAATCTCCTTACAGTCCAAGGGACTCTGAAGAGTCTTCTGCAAGACAGTTTGAAAGCCTTTAGCACTCAGCCTTCTTTAGGGTCCAACTCTCACATCTGTACTTGGCTACTGGAAAAAAGCCATAGATTTGACTGAACAGACCTTTGTCAGCAAAGTGATGTCTCTGCTTTTTAATACACTGTCTAGGTTTATCATTGCTTTTCTTCCAAGGAGCGGGCATCTTTTAATTTCATGGCTGCAGTCAATGTCTGCATTGATTTTGGAGCCCAAGAAAATAAAGTCTCTTACTGTTTCCATTGTTTCCCCATCTATTTTACATGAAGTGATGGGACCAGATGCCATAATCTTCCTTTTTTGAATGTTGACTTTTAAGCCAGCTTTTTCACTCTTCTCTTTCACCTTCATCAAGAGACTCTTTAGTTCCTCTTCACTTTCTGCCATTAGGGTGGCGTCATCTGCATATCTGAGGTTATTGATATTTCTCCCAGCAATCTTGTTTCCAGCTTGAGGTTCATCCAGCCCAGCATTTTGCATGATGTACTCTGCATAGAAGTTAAATAAGCAGGGTGACAATAAACAGCCTTGACATACTCCTTTCTCAATTTTGAACCAGTCTGTTGTTCCTTGTATGATTCTCACTGTTGCTTCTTGACCTGTATACAGGTTTCTCAGGAAGCAGGTAAGGTGGTCTGGTATTCACATCTCTTTAAGAATTTTCCAGTTTATTGTGATCCAGTTTAGTGCTATCCACACTAGCATAGTTAATGAACAAGAATTTTTACATACCTTTAAACTCTAAGATTGAAAGGACAGAGGAAAATGATGGGAAAATAGACTTGAGAGCAAAGTTAAGACTCATTATTGGTAGTTTTTTTCCCCTCCTCTACCTTTTGTAAATGTCTACTGCATAATGTACTTATATTTAATATGTTCCAGTAAGGACTTTTTGTATTTACAGATCATCATGTGACCATAGGGCAAATAGCCTTTGAGGGGATAATCATGAACTCATGAACTCAAGTTTGAAAAATGATGACTTTGAACTATTGTTTTGTATTCATAGTTGACTAATTTGAATACAATTTGAGAATTGATAGTAGGGAAAGAAAGTTTTGGGTAAAGATGCTATGGAGGCAGTATACGTAGTAAACTTTGAACTCAAAAGAGCCCAGAACAGGAAGGTGTATGGGCAGAATAGTTGGGATCTTCAGATAATTGATGGAAGTCTATTTGCTAAGGATCACTGAAAAGTCTTGATTTAATGGAGCATCAAGAAGATGGCAATATGCTTTCCATGATTCTGTTCCCCCAAATCTGTTCTATAAGCAAACAAGCAAGGAGCAGTAAAATGACATGAATTAATTGCAAGAGTATAAATCACTTGGTAAAATGACTGTGAGAAGCAATTACTGGATTGAAGAGCCTGTTAAAGATTTGGCTCCAGGATCTTGCTGTACACAGAGACCTACTAGGTCTCCGATTAATGTTTGAGAAGAGAACTTTTAATTCCACCAGCATAACATAGACTCTCAGTTCAGTTCAGTTCGGTCGCTCAGTCGTGTCCGACTCTTTGCGACCCCATGAATCCCAGCACGCCAGGCCTCCCTGTCCATCACAGAGTCCTACAGTTTACTAAAACTCATACCCATCGAGTCGGTGATGCCATCCAGCCATCTCATCCTCTGTCGTCCCCTCCTCCTCCTGCCCCGAATCCCTCCCAGCATCAGGGTCTTTTCCAATGAGTCACCACTTCGCATCAGGTGGCCAAAGTATTGGAGTTTCAGCTTCAGCATCAGTCCTTCCAATGAACACCCAGGACTTATCTCCTTCAGGATGGGCTGGTTGGATCTCCTTGCAGTCCAAGGGACTCTCAAGAGTCTTCTCCAACACCACAGTTCAAAAGCATCAATTTTTCGGCGCTCAGCTTTCTTCACAGTCCAACTCTCACATCCATACGTGACCACTGGAAAAACCATAGCCTTGACCAGACGGACCTTTGTTGGCAAAGTAATGTCTCTGCTTTTTAATATGCTATCTAGGTTGGTCATAACTTTCCTTCCAAGGAGTAAGCGTCTTTTAATTTCATGGCTGCAATGGACCATCTGCAGTGATTTTGGAGCCCCAAAAAATAAAGTCTGACACTGTTTCCACTGTCCCCCATCTATTTGCCATGAAGTGATGGGACCAGATGCCATGATCTTAGTTTTCTGAATGTTGAGCTTTAAGCCAACTTTTTCACTCTCCTCTTTCACTTTCATCAAGAGGCTTTTTAGTTCCTCCTCACTTTCTGCCATAAGGGTGGTGTCATCTGCATATCTGAGGTTATTGATATTTCTCCCGGCAATTTTAATTCTAGCCTGTGCTTCTTCCAGCCCAGGGTTTCTCATGATGTACTCTGCATATAAGTTAAATAAGCAGGGTGACAATATAGAGCCTTGACATACTCCTTTTCCTATTTGGAACTAGTCTGTTGTTCCATGTCCTGTTCTAACTGTTGCTTCCTGACCTGCATACAGGTTTCTCAAGAGGCAGGTCAGGTGATCTGGTATGCCCATTTCCTTCAGAATTTTCCACAGTTTATTGTGATCCACACAGTCGAAGGCTTTGGCGTAGTCAATAAAGCAGAAATAGATGTTTTTCTGGAACTCTCTTGCTTTTTCGATGATCCAGCAGATGTTGGCAATTTGATTTCTGGTTCCTCTGCCTTTTCTAAAAACCAGCTTGAACATCTGAAGTTCTCTGTTCACATATTGCTGAAGCCTGCTTGGAGAATTTTGAGTATTACTTTACTAGCATGTGAGATGAGTGCAATTGTGTGGTAGTTTGAGCATTCTTTGGCATTGCCTTTCTTTGGGATTGGAATGAAAACTGACCTTTTTCCAGTCCTGTGGCCCACTGCTGAGTTTTCCAAATTTGCTGTCATATTGCATGCAGCCTTTCATAGCATCATCTTTCAGGATTTGAAATAGCTCAACTGGAATTCCATCACCCCACTAACTTTGTTCGTAGTGATGCTTCCTAAGGCCCATTTGACTTCACATTCCAGGATGTCTGGCTCTAGGTGAGTGGTCACACCATTGTGATTATCTGGGTCGTGAAGATCTTTTTTGTACAGTTCTTCTGTGTATTCTTGCCACCTCTTCTTAATATCTTCTGCTTCTGTTAGGTCCATACCATTTCTGTCCTTTATCGAATGCATCTTTGCATGAAATGTTCCCTTGGTATCTCTAATTTTCTTGAAGAGATCTCTAGTCTTTGCCATTCTGTTGTTTTCCTCTATTTCTTTGCATTGATCGCTGAGGACGGCTTTCTTATCTCTCCTGGCTATTCTTTGGAACTCTGCATTCAAATGGGAATATCTTTCCTTTTCTCCTTTGCTTTTTGTTTCTCTTCGTTTCACAACTATTTGTAAGGCCTCCTCAGACTACCATTTTGCCTTTTTGCATTTCTTGCATGGACTCTAGGTCTTGATAATTGTTTATCTCCTAATGTGTAATATATCCTAGCCTTCCATGTGACTTAGCAGGTAAAGAATCTGCCTACAATGCAGGAGATGCATTTTTGTTCCCCCAATCAGGAAGGTCCTTTGGAGCAGGGCATGACAATCCACTCCATTGTCCTTGCCTGGAGTATCCCGTGAACAGAGGAGTCTAGAGGGCTACAGTCCATAGGGTCGCAAAAAGTCAGACATGACCAAAGTGACTAAGTAAACCTTTCATATAAATGAGACCTCGACGATTTCAGAAAGAGTTAAGTTAAAACTTACCCACCTTTCCAGGGGAAGGCAAGAAAGTTTTCCAGTCTCGAATAGGTTCTAGATAAACTAATTAAATTTTCCCAAAGAAGTGATCACCTTAATCTAACCCTCAGTATGATTCACAGAAAAATTCATATTGACTGAATGGCCTATAACACTTCAAACAGAGAATTTAGTTTAAAGGAGCCCTGAATAATGCCCTCAGGTGGATGGGTACATGGCAGAAGCAAACAGAATCCACACAGAAAGGAAAGACAAAGTTTGAATAAAACTTCTTTTAAAGAGGCTGTATACAAAAGGCACAGTTAAATGTTATAAAGCTGCAAAAGTTTGACAGTAAAAAAAAATGAAAAATAGTATATTGGAAATAATTAGGCAAAAGAGAATTATCATTATTAAGTTCATGCTCAGTCATGTCTGATTGTTTCTGACCTCATGGGCTGCAGCCTGCCAGGCTCTTCTGTCCATGGGATTTCCCAGGCAAGAATACTAGAGTGGGTTGCCATTTCCTTCTCTAGGGAATCTATCCTGACTTAGGGTTTAAACCCATGTCTCCTGTGTCACCTGCATTGGAGGTGGATTCTTTACCAGCTTAGCCATCAGGGGAATTGAAGAAAGAGGGTCATTATATAATTATACATGTGTTCATTCACCAGGAGCAGACAAATTTTAAACTTGTGTGCATCTAATAACACACCCAGAAAATTAAGCAGAATTTGACAGAACTGCAGAGCAGGAGATTAATCTACCACCCTATTTAGAGATACTATATACATATTTTAATAATTGATAAGTCAAGTAGACAAAAATCAGTTACAAAATATAGAAAACCTAATAATAATCACTTGGAGAATTCTATGCTGTATTTTATTTATGCAAATAAAATAAATAATGTATTGTGAGGTTAACATTTCATTTAACCATTCTAAATATAGTCTTCATATTATTCCTACAATTGGAAAAAAAATTCTAAGACTGTCTCTGGAAAAAGTACTCAACCGAATATCCCAGGAACATAGTTGGGCATTTGATGGGTTGGAAAAATTAGGCTTTTGCTAAATTAGAGTATTTGTCCTCGAATCCTCACCCTTGGTCCCAGAACAGAACCATAATAGATTAAATGAATATTATGAAAAGTTTTCAGGTTTAGTCAAAAATTCATTTTGAAAGCTTTGAAATAAAATTGAACAGAATCCTGACAGCTTTTGTTCTACATCTGTCACGGGTGCTTCAGAGTATTACAGGATACAGAAATTTGATGGTCCATTAAAATAGCTCAAATACTTCTTTCCATTTCTTCTTAACTGAATGGGGTTGGGTTTCCCTGCCCTCAAAATTAATCTTTCTTTTTTATTTTCACATATGCTGATCTACTATTTTGTGTCTGTGGATTTTATTTAACTTTTTTTCTATGTGACTTTGAGTACTTGAAAGTGTATATTCAGTTTCTATTTTTTTTTTTTTTTAAGTAAGAGATTTCTTCATTTTTGGTTAACCAGACCAAAATTAAGAACCTCCCAGTTTTTAATAAACCTCTGTTTTCTTTTCTGTTCTTTTTGGGATCCCAGGAACTTTTTATACCTCCTCTATGACTCTTAGCAGATGATCCTTTGTGATGTATTATTAAATGTTTGACTTCCAATTCTACACTTCCATTTCCTTTAGAATACAAAATGTGCCTTGTCTGTCTTTAATACTTAGATTCTCATATAGTTCTGTGTATATTAAATAGTCAAAGAATGCTTATTGAATGGATGACTATATGAATGTATGCATAAAAGCCTAGCTAGCTAGAATATAATGCCTCTTAGCTTAGTGAATGCAATCTTTTAGTTGTGGATACCTTTCTTTCTATACTGCACTGGCTGACTTCCCAGAGCCCAAGGTAGTGCTAAAGTTGAGACCTGAGTTCAATCTGAATTTTTGGCAAATGCACTGGTGAACTTTAATTAAGAAAATCCTTTCTTGGACATTAAAATAGGATAAAATGGCTAAAAAGAACTGGTACAGTCATTTTTAGAGTTACAAAAGCAGTGTAAATAGCGTCCCAGATCTTCCAAAGGAAGAAATAGACAAAATTAGATATATTTTAAAAACTAAATAATCTTTCTAAATTCTTTCATGGTGTAGTTCATCATAACTGAAGAAATTTCTACCTAAAGATATTTCCTTCTGAAAATTTTTATTCTTGTATATTTATTAAATGTACAGATTTATTAAATCAATCTTTGTTTTGTGTTTTTATCCTAATTATGCCTCTTCTAAAAGGAGATTTCTTCACATGATGAGCTGTAGCAATAGCAGCATTTTGAAGCAGCTCAGGATACCTTTTTCTCTAAACAGCCAGTCTTTAGCTGAAGACAGTACACACACACACATACCCCACACCTGTTACTGAGTTTTACTCTAAAATTTTAAAACGTGAAAAGTGGGTCACTAGTTGTTTGCAACCCCACAGACTGGGCTCCTCTGTCTGTGGGATTCTCAATGCATGAAGACTGGAGTTTGTTGCCATTTCCTTCTCCAGGGGATCTTCCCAACCCATGGATTGAACCTGGGTCTCCTGCATTGCAGGTGGGTTCTTTACCATCTGAGCCACCAGGGAAGCCCTAAAGTTTCAAAGGGGCCTATTTTCCTTTGGTAAAAGTTCATAATATTGCTTGGAAGTGTCCAAATATGCTAGATAATTTCATTAGTAGTTTTACACATAAATTAATATATTTGCTTTACATATTTACATACAGACATTTTTAAACACACATACACTGATACCACACACTATGTCTACTTAGCTTGAGTGAGTGTCCCAGAGGAAGAAAGAACAAGTAATAGCCTGTATTATGTATATTAACATGAGTGACTCTCAGATGTTTGAAAATGTGTGTGTGTGTTTGCATTCTCAGTTGTGTCGGACTCCTTATGACACCATGGACTGTGGCCCGCCAGGCTCCTCTGTGCATGGAATTTTCCAGGAAAGAATACTGGTTGACATTTAGTCCTCCACAGGATCTTTCCAACCCAGGGATCAAACCCATGTCTTTTACATCTCCTACATTGGCAGGCAGATTCTTTACCTAGGAAAGAATCACTAGTGCCACCTAGGAAGCAGTTTGGAAGCATACCTATGTGCATGCTAAGTTGCTTTAGTCATGTCTGACTCTTTGCAACCCCATGGACTGTAGCTCACCAGTCCAGAATCCCATGGACAGAAGAGATTCTGTCCATGGGATTCTCCAGGCAGGAATACTTGAGTGGGTTGCCATTCCCCTCAGTTTACCATAAATAATCTTAGCAACTTTAGAGAACATGTTTTCTTAGCTTGGGTTTCCTAGATACAGAGCCTGAGTTGTTGATTCTCGTACAAGTGATTGATGAGGGAAGGCTCACAGTTGAAACCTGTAAGGGGACAAAGGAAGCAAGATAAGGAAAGAAGCTAGGCAAAGTTATGGGTTCAGCTAAAGTTCATAAGAAGCTCTGCAAGATAAAGTACCACCATAAAATTGTCATACCTTGAGGCAAGTGGCCAATTTTTTGTACTTTTAACTCAATTAGCCATTGACTTTTACTGCCCTTGTGAGAGGGTATAACTTCCGAGCCATTTCTTGGTAAGTGACTCCTCTAGGTCCTGAGTCATTGTCAGAAAGGGGAAACTATGAACCATCAGCAGACAGCACTCTCAAAAGTTAGGGGTTAGGTGCACTGTCCCAACAAGGGGTGGTGCAGAGCACCAGCGGCATCTAACACACCTACCCATTCTCAGTTTTCACCTGTGTATATGGGGAGCAGTCCTTGGAAGGGAAAATGTGAATGTTAATCAGAAAGGTGCCAGAGTAACCGTCAAAATTGTATCCTTTTTTATGTGTGTCATATTTCAAAGTTATCTGACAATTATCCAGCTAGGAAATGGGACCCAGGATACACTCATTTGATACTTTTTTTTGCCATGAAAAGTGATGTGCTCATGATAAAACAGATCTGGACTCCTTGAAGTCCCCTTCCGCTCAAAGCCTTGATCCTGAATTGGAGATATATAGTCCTAGAGCTGTAACACTAGATCTTCAAGGGAATAGACCTGCCAGTTTTCAAAGGAATGAGAATTACACATGAGAGAGAATTCCCATATTTTCTTATATCTTCTCCAGACACTAAACGTATTTAAGAAGTATCACAACATTCAACTTAATGTGACTATAGAATCAAAAAACTTAAATTGAGATAAACTTTATAAAGTTCCCCTCACTAAAGTTGCACCATTCCCATACTGAAAGCAAAGTCCACCAGAGATTAGACAGCCGTTTTTGTTTTTTAAATATGACCCCTTCCATTGAATTCTTTCAAAGACTGTCTCATATTTCTACTGGCTCATCCACATGGTACTTTGTGTCTTTTGCTGTTTTGTTAATTTTGATTATGAGTTCATTTCTTCTTAGAACTTTTTTTTTCTGTAGAATTTAATAAATTTTATGCAATTTTAAAAATGTAAATGTAATATATTTTCTGCTTACAGTTACTACAAAATATTTGTTATTTTTATATTCAGTAATTATGATTTTCTTTAACTTTCATTTTGTTCTTGAAAGTTTTTAGAGCATTTTTATAATTTTTGAATTTGTGTTTTCTTAAATTATATTTCTTTATATATACTTATGCTTTAATAATTGATATAGTTGATAATCCCAGATCCAAGTTTGTTTGGA
Organism: Cervus canadensis; assembly: GCF_019320065.1. Classification (NCBI taxonomy): domain Eukaryota; kingdom Metazoa; phylum Chordata; class Mammalia; order Artiodactyla; family Cervidae; genus Cervus; species Cervus canadensis. Next base: position 51,891,096 of record NC_057399.1, read on the forward strand.
TTTAATTCTATATTTTTTCCTTGCTGGCTTTCATTAGTGGTAACTTCCCACATCTGTTTATAAGCTTTCTGGTTGTATTTATTTATTTATTTATTTTTTTTTTTTTGAAGGTGAAGAAATTTATTAGAAGATGGAACTGGGATACACATAAAACTCAACTTTTGCCTCCAGTGAGGGACATTTATATTAGGAAATGAAAATCAAAATGAACAACGAAAAATGAGCAAGAAAATACATTTTTCTGAGTAAACAAAAAGTGTCAATTTTACCATATTTTCTAAAGATAGACAATATAGCAGTGGACAGAATGGACATTCTTCTCTAGTCTCAAAGACTGTCCAGAGTGATAAGGAATATAGGTTCAAAAATAATAAGACAATAAATCAAATAGGAGTTATATTTGAAGATAAACAAGGAGAAAAGAGAGAGAAAGATCGAATTTGAGTAGAGTTGCTTTGTGTGCTTCAGTAAAGCTTCTTGGGTGATTTATTTGAGCTAAGAAAGAAGAGAATTTGAGCTAAGAGAAGAAAGGACCAATATAAACATTTGGGTAAAGAGCATTTTAGAAATCCAGAATAGTATAGGACTATAATGGGAAAATAGGGGTATTTACGGTTGTATTTATTTTATTATAGTATGTGGATATTCTGAGGGGCCTTAGATCAAGATATTTTCCTAGGAAAAATTCTTTCCTATATTTATATATATATATATATTTCCTATATATATATATATATACACACACACAATTTGTTTATTTTTAATTGGAGGATAATTGCTTTATAATATTGTTAATTTATGCCATACATCAACATGAATCAGTCATAGGTATACATATGTTCTCTCCTTCTTGAACCAGTTGTTTCTACAAGGTGCACTTCCAACTCAAGACCATTTTAGATCAATTTCTTACACTGTGGTTTCAATAACCACAGAGATTACATAAAATTTAAACTTGAAATATATGTGATGGCAGAGTTGTAATTACATGTGTTCATGTGAACTTTTTTCATGAAGGGGTGATAAAATGGAGGAATGAAAGAGGCATTTTTACTAGTCAGAGGTGAGGTCAGATCAACAGGATTGTTTGTAACCTCCCATTGCTGTAAGGTATATTGGGTTTCTTTTGTCCAACCCATTTATCAAGAAGAAAATTTTTTCAAAAGTTTTGGCTTAAATAGTTACAATTGTAACCATAGATCAATGCAATACACATTAGATTCTTTTTTTTTTTTTCTTAAACTAGTTTTCTATGGCTGCTATAACAAATTACTGCAAACCTGGTGGCTTAACACAACAGAAATTCATCATCTTACATTTCTGGAGGTCAGAAATCAAAAATAGGTCTCACTGAGCTCAAATCAAAGTGTTAGCAGGACTGCATTTATTTATGAAGGATCTAGAGTAATAATTTGCTTTTTTGTTCCTTTGCTTTCTTCTATTTTCCTGCTTCTACAGGTCCTTACATGCCATGGCTCATGGCCCTCTTTCATCTTTAAACTAGGAATGCAGTTTGAGTGCTCACATTACATCATGTCCAATCACTCCAATCTTGCTTCATTATCACATCTTCTCTAACATGGGTTCACCTGCCTCTGCCATCATCATATAAGGACCATATACTTTTATTGGACCTACCTAGATAATCTAGAATATGATCCTCTCTCAAGTTTAGCTGATTCATAAATTTCATCTCATAAATTTCATTTGTAACTTTAATCTTCCTTTACCACATGACCTAAAATACTCATTGGTTCAAGGGATTAGGACAAGAACATCTTGGTTGAGGGGGAGCATTATTCTTCCCATCATAATATTTATATGTAAAGGAACTAATTTTGTGTAAAATTATATGTGGCCAGTTTATATTTTCTATGTCTAAATAATTAGTGATTTTTTAATATCATAAAAAATATAATTTGAATCTGCTCCATCCTAGTGACTTTGTTTTCCTTGAAGTATATTATATACATAAACAAATAATGACCCCCAAATCAAATATAAAGTTTTTTCTAGTGTTGATCACTTTGATACCTAACTATGCCAGTGTACGAGTGGGATAATATACATCTTGAGCAAATCATTGTATACATTTTAAAATTTATACATTGCATACACTGAAACTTAAAATTTCGTATGTATTGTTAGTAAATCAGACACTAGTAGCTGATTTAATCTGCTGTAAAACTGTACATCTTTTTTTTTTTTTAGTAAATCAGTATGAATTGTAAATGTAAATTGTGAATGTTATGTAATCATAGATTCTTTTCAGAGTTTTGTCCCGAAGCAAGATTCCTTGCTTCAGAAGTGGAAAGGGTATCTGGACTCCAGGATATAAGCACTTCTGTCTTACTCTACTGCTAGCGTCCACAATTTAGTCATCATAAATGTTTGTCTGCAGTGATCCTCTACCCATCTCCCATGATTACCTCCCAAATCTTATTTTCAGTGCATACAGTTGAATGATCCTTTAAAATAGCCTGAACAATCCTACAGAACAGTCAGGTTCCAACCATTCCTGTGTTTCAAACCATGCAAAGGATCCATATTTCAGAAGGAGACAAGCCAGAGTGTTTAAACTGTTATAGTATACGTTCCCTGCATCTCTGACTGTGTCTCCCGCGATAATCCACTCCGTAGTCCCTGGCTTTATTGTAATCTTCAGACCTCAGGCTCTCCCGTTATCCTCCTCTCTTAAGAAGGCGTTCTCGATGACGGGGCTGTGCTTCCTTATTATAACTGTTTGATCAACTCAACATCTTTCAGATCTCTGCCCCACTGTCCCCGTGTCAGTCAGGGTTTTTCTGAGCTTTCTGTTTAAAATTGCAACCCCATTCCATTTCTTTAAACCTAATTCCCTTCACTCTTTTGTATTATGTTTCTATAACATTTATTTTTTCCAACTGGTCTATGTTTAATGCTTACCAGTCCTGCATGAAGAATACAAACAGAGACTTCAGTTCAGTTCAGTTCAGTTGCTCAGCCGTGTCCGACTTTTTGCGACCACATGAATCGCAGCACTACAGGCCTCCCTGTCCATCACAAACTCCCGGAGCTTATTCAGACTCATGTCCATCGAGTGGGTGATGCCATCCAGCCATCTCATCCTCTGTCGTCCCCTCCTCCTCCTGCCCCCAGTCCCTCCCAGCATCAGGGCCTTTTCCAATGAGTCAACTCTTCGCATCAGGTGGCCAAAGTATTGAAGTTTCAGCTTCAGCATCAGTCCTTCCAATGAACACCCAGGACTGATCTCCTTTAGGATGGACTGGTTGGATCTCCTTGCAGTCCAAGGGACCCTCAAGAGTTTTCTCCAACACCACAGTTCAGAAGCATCAATTTTTTGGCGCTCAGCTTTCTTCACAGTCCAACTCTCACATCCATACATGACCACTGGAAAAACCACAGCCTTGACCAGATGGACCTTTGTTGGCAAAGTAATGTCTCTGTTTTTTAATATGCTATCTAGGTTGGTCATAACTTTCCTTCCAAGGAGTAAGCATCTTAATTTCATGGCTACAATCACCATCTGCAGTGATTTTGGAGCCCCAAAAATAAAGTCTGACACTGTTTCCACTGTTTCCCCATCTATTTCCCATAAAGTGATGGGACCAGATGCCATGATCTTAGTTTTCTGAATGTTGAGCTTTAAGCCAACTTCTTCACTCTCCTCTTTCACTTTCATCAAGAGGCTTTTTAGTTCCTCTTCATTTTCTGCCATAAGGGTGTTGTCATCTGCATATTTGAGGTTATTGATATTTCTCCTGGCAATCTTGATTCCAGCTTGTGCTTCTTCCAGCCCAGTGTTTCTCATGATGTACTCTGCATATAAGTTAAATAAGCAGGGTGACAATATACAGCCTTGATGTATTTTTCCTATTTGGAACCAGTCTGTTGGTCCATGTCCAGTTCTAACTGTTGATTCCTGACCTGCATATAGGTTTGTCAGGAGGCAGGTCAGGTGGTCTTGTATGCCCATTTCCTTCAGAATTTTCCACAGTTTATTGTGATCCACACAGTCAAAGGCTTTGGCGTAGTCAATAAAGCAGAAATGTTTTTCTGAAACTCTCCTGCTTTTTCAATGATCCAGTGGATGTTGGCAATTTGATCTCTGGTTCCTCTGCCTTTTCTAAAACCAGCTTGAACATCTGGAAGTTCTCAGTTAACATATTGCTGAAGCCTGTCTTGGAGAATTTTGAGCATTTCTTTACTAGCGTGTGAGATGAGTGCAATTGTGTGGTAGTTTAAGCATTCTTTGGCATAGCCTTTTTTTGCGATTGGAATGAAAACTGACCTTTTCCAGTCCTGTGGCCACTGCTGAGTTTTCCAAATTTGCTGTCATATTGCATGCAGCACTTTCACAGCATCATCTTTCAGGATTTGAAATAGGTCAACTGGAATTCCATTACCTCCACTAGCTTTGTTCGTAGTGATGCTTTCTAAGGCCCACTTGACTTCCTACTGTTAATATAAATATTTTAAGTGTTTTAAATCAAGGTAAAAATGATTAAAGAAAATGCATTTTATTCCCCCACCTTGATAAGTTTAAGCATTTGTGAAGTCTGGTTTTGCATTTAAAGTAGGAGACTACTCACTGGTCCAGCTCCTAGCTCAAATTTTGAACCCTGTATTGTCCTTGTTCAGGCCCCATTCCTCACCACGAGAACACCTATGTTCTTCCTAGACAATAAGTCAAAGCTTTGAGTTATACTTGCAGTACACAGGGGCCCATGGCTCCTTGGTTTCCAGGTACACACACAGGGAGGACTTTCTGGGCATGGGACAGGATTCTTTTGAGCTGGCGATTATAGGCTCTGAGTACAAGAATCCTGATGGGTGAGGGGATTGCCTGGCTTCCTGGTGAGCCAGGCCCTTAGACCTGTAAACTGCTTGCCCCATAGGAGGCTGTTTCCTGAGACTTGCTAGAATGGAGGTTTCTAATAGCACCCACTGTTTTGAGGAGTCTAAGGGTGGCAGTGTTCTCTAACCTAATTTGCTCAGTTACTGTCTACATCTCCCCTTGTGGAATGTGCAGTTGATTTATGTCAGCATCTTTTAATCTATTTTGTCACTGATTTATCTCTAGTGTCTCAGATAATGCTCATCACACTGTACATGTTCAACAAGTATCTACTGAGTGATGAGCAAAGTGTTTGACTCTGAAAAGGCCCTCAACATAAGTTAGTTTCCTTTCTGCTTTTCTCCATGAGCTTCTGGCTTCCATCAAGGTCCACTTCTAAGTATTGAGAATAGGCTAAAAGTATTTGTTTTATTCTGCAGGTAATTGATGCTCTATTATTTCATTCTGAGATAGGAAAAAAATGTACCATTGTAAATATTCATAACTGATTGTTGAAAGAAAGTTTTTGATCAGAAGTTTCTACCAATTTCCAAGTTTTCTAAAAGGAAGGCAGAGGTATACAGAAATGCTGAAGAAAGATCAACAGATACAAACTAAGATTTGACAGCATGGGTTATGGCATGTTATGCGTCCAGAGTGCACAATTTAAAGAAACTTCCAGCAGTTAGGGTTGGCAAGTACCGACTCTATACTCTCACAGCTCTGAGAGCAAGCTCTCCTTTCAGTTTCGTTCCCTGGGCACTTTACTAGCCACACTCTTGTCCTGGCCCATGTGGTTTATCCACGTGTACCTGCATGCCCTTGCAAATTATAGAAATGGCACATCCTTTTTTCAGGTTGTATTCAGTCTCTTAATAATATCAACATCTCTATTGATTATAATTGTGCACCTGTAGCATTTCCAATTCAACTTATTTTTCTTCACCTGTAAAATGTGCATAATAAATCAACCTGACCAGGGATATTTGAATTATTTAAGTTAGGTAAAACTATTACACGCTTAATATATGCTGTTTCCTTATCTTGTGTTTATTTTTATTTTTTGAACTAGAACTTTAGAATATTGTATTTTGACAAATTAGAGTAAATCTGGAACCATTTATCTATCATTACAGAATTAACTTTATTTATATTAAATAATTAAATGCTAATCCTCCCAAAGCAAAGTAACTGTTTTATTATAAAATTAAAGTATTATATGTGTATGAAATTATTCTTTTTATCTAAAATTATTATATTTTCTAGAAAATTTACTTTATTTTCCCAGTGGTCATATTTGAATGTATAGATAGTGAAAGTTTTATCTAAAAGGGTGATTTTCTACAAAGAGAAACAAATAGACTCAATATAAAGTCAGCCTGAGTAACTTTTATAAATGAGAATTGCCAAAATACTTATACCTGCTCATAAAAATATGCACTTAATGTGGGAACATGGGAGTAAAGGTTTGAGGTTAATTTTTTATTCTTATATTTTCCTTGTAAGACAAACATCTTTAACTTTAAAGATAAAGATAAAGATAAACATCTTTAACCCCCTCTTTTGATAGCATTTGCTTATGTTAGCTCTGTCTCAATCTGAGTGGTAAATCCTTTTTATTTTAAGCATTTTGCTAAATTATTACTAGTAATTATATGCTTTAATCATGAATGAATCAAGCATTTTATTGTTGGATTTGCCAGAATAGAACACAAAACACCAGAAATTCCCTTGAATAGCCTGAGCAACTAGTACCTATTGAGAGACAAAGGAAATATAATTAGAAACATACCCTTATGAAAGTGTATTATTATTATTACTGGTTTAAATGATTCAGTGATTTACCAAGAATGATCTTTTTCACAAAAAGACACTCATAATAACATTAATTATGGAAACCAGCTGTACTTTTAATACTAAAGTATTTCAAAGGAAGGAAAGAAGAGTCAGTATCTTCCTCTGCTTTCTCTGTCTACTGAAAGACAGTTTTAAGAATCACTTGTTGTGCAAGTAGAGGTGTTTTGTAGCAAGTTGTGGGAAAAGCTGGCTAACTAGCTCCCAGAGAGACTGCCGTGTTATAGATATGACAATTACAAGGTCATTTTCAGTTTGGAGGTGAATCTCATGTCCACATCATTTCCATGATGCTGGAACACTCAATATGTGAGGGCAATGTAAGAACCAGTGTTTCTTGTCATCTTAATTTAGCAACAAGTGAAAGGTATACAAAGCTAATAACCATAGAGAGGTAATTTATCAAGCATATTTACTATTATCATTAATATGTGCACAGGTTATGGCTGGGACAAAATTCATAAACTCTTCAATTTACTTTTAATTTCCTAAGATGATCCCTAGTTAATGTTGCCAACAAACAGTTCCTTAGCAGGTTCTTAGTTAACCTTATGAACCCTTGTATGAGCCTAACTGCTGATTAACTTTTAGTAAGTACTCGTATGCTAATATGGCTAGTTATATGTAACTACTTATATACACTGTGATAAAGGGTTATATGTATTATGCAGCACAGTTTCATTTTCTAAACAATTATGTCTTCAGTTCAGTCTCTCAGTCGTGTCTGACTCTTTGCCACCCCATGGACTGCAGCATGCCAGGCTTCCCAGTGCATCACCAACTCCCGGAGCTTGCTCAAACTCGCCATTATCCATCGAGTCGGTGATGCCATCCAACCATCTCATCCTCTGTCGTCCCCTTCTTCTGCCTTCAGTCTTTCCCAGCATCAATGTCTTTACCAGTGAGTCAGTTCTTCACATCAGGTGGCCAAAGTATTGGAGCTTCAGTTGCAGCATCAGTCCTTCCAATAAATATTCAGGACTGATTTCTTTTAGGATCGACTGGTTTGATCTCCTTGCAGTCCAATGGATTCTAGTCTTATTATCCTTATTTTATAAGTATGTACTTTTTCATGTTCAAGTTAAAGTTCATCTAAGGGCGCACAAGTTAATGAGAGACAAAGTCAGAATTATAACTCATCTGCTCAACAATAGAAAGGTGTGCTAAATTGCTTCATACTTATCTCAATTGCTCTGTCACCTACCCCAATTTGACTATTTAAGAAAACTTTGTAAGATTCAGATCCTGAAACCTGGGTCTGTATATCCTTCATATCTCTGACCATTTGATACCTATGTAGGACTCATCCTGATCAGATAGAAAAGTTTTAAGGGCTTTAGACTGCCTCTTTGAATTTCAGCATCAAAGCTTTCCTTTTTTTGTACTCTAGATCTGACTGTTCACTTGATCTCTACCTGTAGGAGGTTGCCCTATTTTTAATCATGACCTTATACTCCAGTTTTTCTTTCTGGATTCTAATCTTGGTATCTCTCCCACCCCTGGTACTAAGATACTAAGAAGTGTCCTTATTCTTTCTCTCTCCCACCCTTGGTACTAAGATACAAAGAAGTGTCCTTATTCTTTGACACCAAAGGGCTTGAATCTTGCTTCTGAACTCTGGTCCCTAGGATGGAGGGACTTCCCAAGTGGCTCAGTAAAAGAAACCTCCTGCCATGAAGGAGCCACAGGAGATGTGGGTTTGATCCGTGGGCCGGGAAGTTCCCTTGGAGGAGGGCATGGCAACCCATTCCAGTATTCTTGCCTAGAGAATCTCATGGACAAAGGAGTCTGGCGGGGTACAGTCGATGGGGTCACAGTGGGACATGACTAAGCATGCATTCACACATTGGGTGGAACCAGAAATTTTTCCTGATGGATTTTTTTAGATGCTTTTCACCTGCTTTACTTACTCTTGTGCCATCCATTTCTTTGTTGAGAACTTCCTTTCTTGCTGCTACTTAGAGAGTCTTAGAGAGTACTACCTGCTTCTAGGAAATGCCCTTTAGCTTCCTTAACTTTAGCAGCCTCTTCTTCCAAGTCTAATTCTTTCTTGGCCCACTTTTCCTCTGCTCCATTCCACTGTTTTTAATGAGACAATGTCATCACTTTTCTTTAAATAAATAAATACAACAAAGCAGGGAAAGCTGATTTTTTTTCAGATTTTTAACATGTGTTGGTTGACTATCATTTTTTTTTTTGTTTGCCATTTTTGTTTTTCAATTTTCACAGTATGCTCACTAGTTATTAGCCAGGTCATAACCCAGTTTGTATAAATTGTGTTAAAAATATAGCAGTCAAGTTTGTATATAAGTAGACTGTGCAGATTATGCATGCTTTTAGCCTAGCCCGCTATTGTGTGGTAATTTATTAGAAGACCAACAATTCACTCACCAACACTGATGCAATTAAGACACATTAAATTAGGAAATGGTAATAGTAAGAAAGGCCAAACCTAAATGAAACAGTTCAAGTCCTTGTAAAGTATATATGTGTATATGCATGTAGTAATAAGATGACATTTGTCTATTACCTATTAAATGTCAGAGCAAGTATTTTTTTAAGTGTCATTATCATTTGAGATTGTCATTATATCACAATGGGCTTTGGAACATACACAGTAACTATTTTACATAAGGAACTAGTATAAGTAGAGTCATATTTTGCTGCTATAGTACCAAAATGTTCTTATTAATCATGAATGCAGTCTTAAGCAGGATGCTTTTGTCTTTTTATGCAAAGAAAATCTCTGTGTATCTGTCCCAGCTAGTAAGGCTAGTCTCAACCCTTTGGAATAAGAAGCTTAATATAAGTAGAACCTACCATAGGTATTCATTTATTTTAAAAATTACTTATTGAGCCTCTATGATGTTCCATTCACGGGGGATAGAGTGAAGACAAATATCACTGCTCTCTTAACATTTTTGCTAGTGGAATAGTTAAAAAAGGACCGAGACAACCTGTGTTAGAACAAGTTCTTCTATTAATGACTGTGTGACCATGATAGAACACCTGTTTTGCCTCAGTAAAAACACAGAGGCAAAAACAAACTTGAACCTTTTGCCTCTCTGTTTCGGTTCTACTTTTTTCAAATCCTTAGCTTTATTCTGCCGCATTGCCTATTGGCTTTATTCACCTGGCAGTGAAGATGGTCATATAGCAAGCTTAAGACTCAACATAATTTATGATTAGATGAGCCTATTTGTTATATAAGTGCAGAAATTCTAGGGAAGAGAATTTTGGGCCCAGCTCAAGTTAAATGCCCATCTTTGGACTGGTAAACACAACCAGGGGTAGGTACATGCAAGAATATGTGATTTTTTTTTTTGTTATGGCTATATGAATGACAGTGAAGGAGGGTGGTTCTAGGAGATTGAGATGACTCATAGATAGTCTGAAGAGATATCCACTATAAAGAATAATGGGATCAAATATTGGGTTGACCAAAAAGGTCATCAAGGTTTTTCTTTAAGACGTTATGGAAAAACTCGAATGACCTTTTTGGCCAAACTGATACAAATATTGGAGAAGGAAATGGCAACCCACTCCAGTATTCTTGCCTAGAGAATCCCATGGACAGAGGAGCCTGGCAGGCAGCAGTCCATGGGGTCACAAGAGTAGGACACGACTTAGCGACTAAACCACCAATATAAATATAAGCACGATTTATTGTCTTGCTCATCATTCTAACTATATGAGGAGGAAATGTGATTTAAAATTATACAATGGAAATGAACTCATGTGAGTTTATGTGTGTGTGTATTTTTTTGTATGCACTTGTTGAAGAAGGACAAGAATTGCATTTTAGAGTAAAGACTAAGAGTGGGTATAATTCTTTGTATTGTAACCTACCATAGCTTGCGGAGTATTATGAGAACCAGTGGAGCAGTTGTCTGTTTTCATGCACTGGGTGTGATCAACTTCTGGTATTTCTCACATTCTAATTTAGAGGCAGCCTAGAAATAGGATAGTGGATATAATAGTAACTTCAGTTTCTGTTGGGGAAAAAATATTACTAATATAGACATATTTTAAAGGTCATGCACTTTAGGTATCAGCCCTGGTAGTTTTCTATGGCCTCATTCTCCAAAATATGTGTTTATTCTTGAAGGTAAAATCAATCAAATCTTTATGAAGTACTTTTATTGTATCCCAATAAAGAATATTACTGTCCTGACTTCTATTATTGGTTATTATAATCAGTTTATCACAGACATTCAGTTCTACCATCAGAAAATAGTTACTGTTTTCCTCTCATATTTGCCTAAAAGCTGTTTATAAGTTATGAAACAAGCTGAACTTCAGCTAAGATCAGTTGCAGTTCTTATGGAAGTGCTATAAAAGATACTCTTAGAAGTCAATGCTTGAAATAATAGAGTTTTCAAGATCCTGATTTCAATTCTTTCAGATAAATGCCTGAAAGTGAGATTGCTGGATCGTGTGGTAGTTCCATTTTAAATGTCTATCAACAGATACATGGATAAAAAATATGGTGTATAGATAGATAGATAGATAGATAACATACACATGCATAGAATAGAATATTTTTAATTTTAAAAGAGAAGAAAATGCTTTCATATGTGACAACATTTATAAGACATTATGTTAACTGAGATAAGCCACTACAGGAGCACAGTTCTACTGTTATGAGTTATCTAAAGAAAACAAACTCATAGAAGCAGAAAGTAGAATGGCGGTTGCCAGGAAGCAGTGAAGAAGGAAATGCAGTATTGCTATTGAGTGAATATAAACTTTTAGTTATGCAAGACAAATAAGTTTTAGAATCTACTAAACAACATCGTGTGTTTAGTTCACAATATTTTACACTTAAAAATTCCAAAGGCTTGCTCTCATGGTGTGTATGTCTTACTATAATAAAAATGCAAAAGAAAAAAAATAAAAATGAATTGTAACTCAAAAAAGTCTTGGCACAGGGTTCTGAACAGACATTGCTCAGACAACTTTCAACAATACCAGAGGTCTAGAATAGGCTTTCCAGAATGTGTTTTAGATCAGAATCAGATAAACTTCTTGAAAGCAAACTACTGACCTGAGATCCAGAGGAAAGAGAATTATTTACACAGATTTGAATAGATGGATTAAGGAAATTTGATTGTGGTTATTAACTTGAAATTGTTGATGATGTTTTTAATGTTTTCTGATGGACGCATGAGTAAGCTCTTTCTTTTCCCTCTTAAATCACTGCTTTGAATAAATTCAGTAAGAATATTGAGAGCATTAGAGCAGCTGATTGTGCAACCAAGTCCAAATCTCTTGTGCCATGATTGAGAATAAATTCTGTTTCACTTAAGCATTATCAGCCATCATTTGAGAACAAGGGTATAACTTTATATGGAGCCAGTGTCTCCATACTCTTAATTGGATTCTTGAATAATGGCTGAATTTGACTTGCCAAGAGAAATTTCTGGCTGCCTGGAGGACCAATATATGTCCTAGAAATGCAGAGGTATTTGGCCATTGAGAGATGAGAATTTGGAGAAATCCAATGGAGAAATAATTTACCTTTCCTCTAAAGGTACATTGTATTGAGATGTGGTCCCATATGATTCCTCTAAAGATGACAAATAGTTTGAACAATCAGTTGTATTTGTTATAAATTTATGGCCATCTCAGTAATGAAGTAATAAATTCACTTGTATTTATTTCTAGTGAATACATATAAACATATATTTAAAAATATATTGTTTAAACCCAAATAATGAAGGAAGGTCAAATATTTGAAGTGGATATAGTTAAAACAAAAAAAAAATGGGGCTTCCCTGGTGGCTCAGGTGGTAAAGAATCTGCCTGCAATGCAGGGGACCCAGGTTCAATCCCCGGGTCAGAAAGATCCCTGAGAACGGAATGGCAACCCACTCCAGTATTCTTGCCTGGAGAATCCCATGGACGGAGGAGCCTGACAGGCTACAGTCCATGAGGTCACAGAGTCAGACACAACTGAGTGACTAACACAATTACTATTACTATGGTTAAAAAAATAAAACTTCAGATTTATATGCAAACTTGTCTTCCTTCGTCTTTTTTATTTTAAGGCAATTGATTTATATAGTAATGATGTATTTTAAAATAATTTTTGGCTTTAATGAAGCATTTCCCGAAATGGATATTCTAGAGACTCCTTCCTCTAAAAATTGTAAAATAGAATGGCATCATGGAATAAAGTGGAGTAAGGAAATAGAACAGCTCCATTTTTAGTCTGGCAGACTGCAATGAAAATCACTTAAGAAATCAAACAACAATCTCAAGCTTAATCAGCTGTTTCTAAATACAAGGGACAATTTCACAGAAATATATCCTTCTGGAATTGGCTAGACACTACATTATTCTTCAGAACTTCAGTATTCCCTTGAGCAATATATAGGAAAGCCTTTAAATTGAAGAAACACTTTGGGAAACATTCACAGGGAAAGGGGAGCAATCCAATCAAGTTAACAGGAAGTTTTTTAGAGTGTGTGGTATTGGAAGATGGGCTCTCTTTTGACATTAAGCGGCTGAGAAAAGGGACCTCAGTTAGGAACTGAAGGATCAACTCATGACTCAAAGTATCGTCCCTTACAAAGAGTGAACCTCTGATTTTATACTTTGAATCCTAAAAATTTATTTTAAGCAGAAAACTTTATCTCCTTCCATATCCAAAAAAACATTTTTAACTTGTCACACTATATTAAGGCAATGTATTTGGTATCAGCAGAGCCTGGAGCTATAGTCATGGAGGAAATCAAACGATGGCGGACCTTTCATAGACCTTGTCCATGTCAGCATGGGTAGATCTGAAGCTCGAGCATCATTCTATCAAGCACATGTCCTCTAGGAGATAAAGCAATTTCAGCATCACACTTTATGGTGGCAGGAGCAGCAAGTGTTAAGCCAGGCTGGAGCCCCAAACACAAGGAACAGTGTGAGCTCAAAGAAACCTCTCCTAAGCAGATATCTCAAAAATTTGATAAGATCCAATTTTCTGCATATCCTGCTAAGTCAGAGGAAATAGACCTTCAAGACAAGGAAAAGAAGTTTGTTTCTGTATCACATTGAGATGTATTTACTTTTAAATATGAAACTTTTCTAGCCAAAAAAGAGAGGAATCTAGGCATATAAATATTGAATTTGGCATTTTCACTAACTTTTATGTAGGAAACATAAATGTTTATGACCTCTATTTGTAACCTTAGCATTAAAAAGCCACCATGAATGGGGAAACCATTACCAAAAGACAATCCATTTTGTGCTACAATTCCTTAAGCTATATTTAAAAACCTAAGTCTATTTGTTTTTTTGCTACCTGTCCTACTGTAATCATCTAATTTTACAAGCAATTAAATCCACACAATGTCTGACCCACTTGACCTCTTGATTATATTTAGATTATACGACATGTTATTAATATGGGGTCTTTTCATATCTGCACACCCCTGCAACTCCTTAGCACAATTATTTGCTTGAGTTTCCTCATAAGTAACCATGATTACATGCCCATGCCCTCTAACTAAGTTTTTTCCCAAACTCCCCTAAGGGTAAAAATTATCTGAAATACTTATTCAACAAATTCCCAAGCTTCATCTCACACTAACAAGCATAACATATCTGATCCCATGATAGATCCATGAAAACATATGTATTTAATAAAAATTCCAAACTCTGAGGAGAGAGTGTGCCTCCACTCCAGTCCCTGTGTGTTGATCCTCTTACATGGTTGCAGTAGTCTGTGAATGTTATCGATTTTTATTTCCCTCTCTCCTCCATTGTTTATACTGTGCACTACATAATCGGAATTTTCTTTTTATAGTTGAAGAGTTGATAAAAGCACTTACAATTTTAGATGTTTTGTTGCTGTATAATTACCAAGATAGTAAAAGAAACATTTTTATATTTTGTGATAAATTGTGGTAAAATCCTCCAAAATCTGGTCCCAAGTTGCCTTTATTTCCTCTTCCACCAAGTTCCTGTGTGCATCACATTTCTGCCACTTTAGACCTTGCATTAGTTCCAGATTATGGTTTGCCCTCTTTGTATTTTTGCTATGGCTTTTGCCTCTGATTGGATTGTCTTCTCCACAGATCCCCTCCACTGACATACTACTTCACATCTCTCCCTAAATTCATCTTCTCAATAATCGTCTACCCCAGTCTCTGGGGTCTACTGACAGTCTTTAGTCAGTGCAAATAATTCGGAGTCTATCTATCATCTTTCAATCTACCAGTCATGTTTTCTATCCCCTCCATAAGATTATAGTAACCTTGGAGGTAAGGAGATTATATTTCTTTGTTATACTTTTCCCTCAGCATGAGGACAATGCTACACATAACAAGAGATTCATAATTAAGATACATAATTGAATGGATGGATGAAAGGAAACACTCTAAGGATAACTTTCGTCTTTCACCGGTCCAGCTTATTGGGATGTCGTCTCTGAAATAATTAAACACGTGTTCTCCCTTCCCTTTACTCCTTCTCTCCTAGTCTCTTGACCACTACCTTCTACCTCTCTCTCCTTAAGTTTTCCTCACTTCCTGCCTGCAATTTTTAATACCTTTGCATCAGCTTAATTGCTTACTAAATTAAGTCCTTTTACAAGATTGTCAGCACAATTCATTTACATGGAAAGAGAAGCTTCAGGGCTGACATACTTTTTGAGAGGCCATAGTGCATACTGGATGGTATGAAGGGGAAAGCTGATTTGGTGGCTTTTGAGGTTTCTTCAGTGGCAGGATGCTTTCAGTTAACATTGTGGCCCTGCCCTCAAGAATGCGTTGCTTCTGGGTTCTCTGCACATTCGGCTGCCTCATTCTCTCAGCACTCCAGAAATTCTGGAGCTGCCCTCGGGTTATTTGTAATGTACGAATTTGTATTTTTCAAATGATGAACTGTATTTAAATTCTTTTTAAACAAAGTTGACTTGAAGACAGCTAAATTCTTTGAAATTTCAAGTTGATTTTGCTGAGCGCCTTTCAGATTTTTAGTAGCCAACGGGCAGGGGAAGCCAAGAAAGATTGTTTGAAAAGATACGGAAACTTTAAAGATGCCCTGCTTCCCCTGAAGTGCTGTCAGCTACTATACAAATAGAAAGAAGCTGTTCAGACAGGGGAGCTCTCTGTCTAATGCCATTCTAAGGCAAGAACTGAGTAGGGAATTGTGGCTACAAGAGGGGAATTGCGTGATTACTCTTTTTAAAAGTATAATAGCTTGTAAGTTCCTAGGCAAGCAGCGATACATTATTAATATTGGTGCTCAGCACTGTAGTTGGCCAATTGGGATTCCTTATTCTGACTTCCCTCAAGAGAAAAGTTTATATAGCAGGTGGGTCAATGTCATGATAGGTCAAGACACCCATTTCAGATTTTACCTAAAGGCCAAAACTTTAGACGACTCTGTCAAATTTCCTCTATCTCTAGACTAATCCCCTGATACATATTTTCTTAAGGAAATAGATGATAGTGAAGAACTAGAGTCAAAGATGATGATGATGGTGATGTTGCTTCAGCCTTGAAGAAACATTTTAAAATATTAATACTAATGCAAGTGACACGAGAGCCTGAGAAACATGTTTCAATATCTGAGTCAGATTCAGCTTAATCTTATTTTACTCTCTTAAAAAGGAGTTAATGAAACTGAGAATTAAGAATCTAATATTTTTTAGTTGAATTACCATGGAAAACTTTAGTCTATCTAAAATCCTATGTAGTGAGAAAGGATTGAAGAAGTACAGTTGGACCGACATGAGCATTTTCCTCTCTACTCTCCTGTTAAGTTTAACTTTACATTAATAATTTTGTGTCTCAAGCATGAAAATTAATCTGCATGACCGCTTCCATATTGGATTTAGGTGATATAAGCTAGATCATTTTGTCTATTAAATAATCACATGATCTAATTGACTCTAATCACAAATTCCAATTTTTTCCCACTGGAAAAAATTAGTACAATTCCTAGAGATTCAATAGAAAGCGAGTGAGTGAAACTTTCTGTTAATTAAAGTGCATGCTTCTTTGAATGTAGATTAAGCATCATCAGAGAATTCTAGAGGTGAAGTCTGAGAAAGGAAGTGCATCTATTCATAGTTGCCCTTTAGGGCTTAATGAAGTTTTCTTGCCATTTTCCTCACAGCTTGATAGAAGTGGACTAATGGTAAAGAGATCTGTGGTCCCGCTCTGCAGCCTCCAGGCTAAATAAAGCTAATGAAGTAGAAAAATGATATTGATAAAACTATCCTGCATTTTATAAGTATGCCCATCAGATGGAAACTGTTCAGGGTTTGTGTTTAAGCTGACCTGACCTCAATCATCTTTTCTTGACTTCCAGGTAGTAAATTGGTGATTTGTTATTTAGACTCAATAAGCTTAAAAATAATCCCATTCTAAGTCCCTTACAATGCTTCAATGCCGTGTACAAAGACAGAACCAACAGTACATATTTGTTTTTAATCTTAGATGGTAAAAGGGTTATATAGAGGTTTCAAGACTGTGAAAAAGTCTTAGAAATAACTATTTTATATGATATTTTCATTATTTTAAATGCTTTGACTCCTGTTTCTTCAGATACAACAGCAAACTAAAAAAAGGTCTTTTGCAAAATTTTTGCATTGGTATATTAAGATGAAAATTTTATCCCAATTCCATAGGATTCAGGAACTAAATGGAATCTTCTTGGCAGCAGAGGCTTTATTTTATTTTCCACTATATCCCCAAGAGTTTAGAGAATTTCTTAACATATGGTAGGTACACAAAAATAACCTAATAGATTTCAAGAACTATTCGAGAACTATTACTGCACTGCCCACTTGTTGATTTCTTAATTTTGCCACTATCTGTTGAGAGAATGCTTTATTTTACTCTTACATTTTATTTTAAAACCCAGTGTTATTTTACAAACCAGAAAAGGGTCTTTAATTTGGGATAGAATCAAATTATGGGAAAAGGGAGTAGGTTATGGTAAATCATTTTCAAGGGCAATTTGACATACTTGCCTTTAAGTTTCAATGGAGAATTTATTGAACAACTCACAAAAATGCCTGAGTTACCTTGTAACTCACCCAGAGAACTATAAGACTTCATCACTTAAATGTTCACATTTCTGTCTAGTGATATGCCAAATAGGACTACAAAAAATAACTGTGCAAAGTGAACCTAGTATTTATATCAAAAATATTGGGTAGGAATATCTGAAAAGTGGTGAAATCCTTTCAGAGAATTGTATTGAATATCTAACTATAAGGTTGGTTATAAGAAGGCGAGGCTTATAAACATATTAGCTTCAAGAAATTACAAAGGGATGTCAGATGTGGCAATGCACTTTTGTTATAATTTACCCAGAGTATTTAAAGTTTCCCTAACTCACTATTAACAGTAATTCAGATTTTTCTTCTTAGGCATTTAAGAGGGAGGGACAAAAATATGTCATGTTAAATAAGAATCAGTAAAAACATTTGAATTTGTAAATTATTAGGTGACAGTTTTCATCAGAAACTTCTTTTCTTTTCAGTAAAAATAAGATGCTTCTCTTGCTGTTGGATTTTTTAATTGACTTTTGAGAAGAAACAAGTACAGTTCATTTAAAATAATGTTAGAGATTTTGAGGGGCTTCCGTGATGGCTCAGTGGCAATTTGTCTGCTAATACAGGAGACATGCATTTGATCCCTGGTCTGGGAAGATCACTTGGAGAAGCAGATGACAACCCATTCCAACCTTCTTACCTGGAAAATCCTGGCTAGAAGAGCCTGGTGTGTTGTAGTCTATGAGGCACAAAGAGTCAGACATGACTTAGCAACTGAACAACAACAACAGATGTTTTTCAGAGACATCTTTGTTAAGGCTTAGCTCATCTACCCTGAGGTATCAGGGTTGATCTGAAGTTTTCAAATTAGTTCTGTTGTAACACTTTATGTTGTAATCACTGGCTTCTTTGTTTAGGGAACTTCTCTTAATATATTAATTCACTAAGACATTGGACTTGAAATCTTACTTTGTGGCAGGAACTCAACAAGACAGAAAAGCTTTTGTTTCAATAGGTATTAAAAAAAAAATTTTTTTTTTGAGCTGTGAGACTTAGCATTGGCATGTTGGAAGGGAGTAGATATGCACATGGTAGCGTGTAGAATATTTCCATTGTTGTATGTTTAGAATTTTTGATGTTAAATCTGTCAAATGGACTGGAACTGAAAGTGTGTTGTTTTTGCTGATAAGTGTCAGGGTGGTCAGTAATAATGAGGACACTATTTACTTAGCTTCTACTGTGTATCCCAAATGCTGTATGTGCTAAGATTACTATTTTACAGATGAGGGACATAAAACTCAAGGTAATTGATATTTGCTCAAGCTCTCGAAGTTACAACGTGAATGATCTCAAATCACAAGCATGATCTGCCTTAGTCCATAGCTTATTATTCTAGCGTGTATTAATGGCACACTAATGTGAAAGTGCTGAGGAAGAAAACTATTTACATTGTCACTGGAAATAAGATAAAAATTGTGAATGAAAAATTGTCATCATTCCTTCTCCAAACTGCATTTCTTACTAATGTGAATGAAATGTATGAGAATGTTCCACAGTGATAGCAGTAGAGATTTTTCAGTAATTCATTATTTCAGTGATTCATCAGACAGTCTATTTCTTCACCTTTTTTTGTGTTTAAAGAAATGAGCTACATTTTCCTCACATTATGTCTATGTAAATTTCTTCTTTTCCTTTTTGGCTGGTTTTGTGTATATATTTTCATGCCAGTTTTTAACTATTTGATAAAAACAGATTTCTGGCATTTTAATGTTCTCTAAACCTTAAACTCTTTCAATTAAGGGGTTAAAAAAGTAGTATATCAAAGTTTCATTTTCTCCTCATCCTAGCCTACAGTTATTATAGTCATATTTTAATTTTAACCACTCTGATGAGTGAGTAGCACTATCTCATTATGGTTTTAATGTGCATTTCCCTGATAAATAATAATGTTAATTATCTTTTCATGTGTTCATTTGCCATGAGTATATGTTTTTAACTGTCTGTTCAAACTGTTCAATTTTAAGTCAATTGATTTCCTTCTCTTAATTAAGTTTTAAGAATCATTTGTTCTTAATCATATTTCTCCAGCTGGCTCAGACAGTAAAGAATCCACCTGCAAGGCCAGAGACCCAGGTTCCACCCCTTGGTTGGGAAGATCCTCTGGAGAAGGGAATAGAAACTCACTTCGGTATTCTTGCCTGGAGAATTCCATGGACAGAGGAGCCTGGTGAAGTCGCAGAGTTGGATACAACTGAGTGACTAACACACAAACACACACACACATATTTTCTTTCTGCATATGTAAAACATTGTTCCACTGTCTTCTAGTATTTGTAGTTTCAGAAGAGAAAGTGAAATTGAAGTCTCTCAGTCATGTCCAACTCTTTGCGACCCCATGGACTGTAGCCTGCCAGGCTCCTCTGTCCATGAAGAGAAGCCCATTGTAATTTAAAATAAATGTTGCCCTGTATGTCATATGCTTCTTAAGATTTATTCTTCATTGACTTCTTAAGATTTATTCTTTGCCTTTCATTTTAACCAATTTTCCTATGATATACCTGTACATTGTTCTCTGAATTTATCAGAGCATGGGGTTCTCCATGATTCCTGAAATTTTAAATTTACAAGTTTCATTAATTATGAGAAGTTTGGGGCCATTAGTTTTTTAAGCAGTTTTTTCTACTTATCCTAACTTTCCTTTCCTCAACAAACTCTTGTGACCAGCATGTCAGACATCTGATGCTATCCTATAGGCCAGTGAGGTTCTCTTCATTTTGTGAAAATTTTTACATCTCTGTCCAGTTGGATAATTTCTGTTGATCTGTCTTAAAGTTCACTGACTCTTCTGTCATCTATATTTTTCTACTTAGCCAGTGAGTGAATCTTTTACTTAATATATTACATTAAATATTCTTGTATCTTTTTTAATTGTTATTTTGGTCCTTCTTATGATTTTTATTATTCTGATTTTATATTTTAATTTACTTATCTTTCTTTGCTTCACTGAGCTGAGTTCTAGTAGCTACTTTTTAGTCATTGTCTGATAAAATCATCATGGGGTTACTATGTATGAAGTCTCTTTTCTCTTGAAAATGGGTCACATTTTCTTTGATCCTCTTAAGTTTAGTGATTTTTGCTCTATCCTATGCGATGTGAATATTAATGTTGTATACTCTCATGACTCAACTACTGCATTCTTCTTACATGTGTTGGTTTTTGTTTGGTTTTGATTCAACTCAAACTTAGCCTTGGCCAAGCCTGTAGTGGAAGGTATCCTCAGGAAGGTCTCCTCGGTTTAGTCCTTTAAGGCTTCACTGTAAACTGCTTTCACTTTTAGCTTGCGCTGGCGTGCTTCAGGATTTAACCTAAAATCTGGCCTTAATTTATGTAAAAGTTAGGATTCCTCTTCTGATGCCCATCTTTTCTGGAGTTCCTCACTCATATTGTAGTGTCTCTGGTTGCTGTGAAATTCCTTTTTCTGGTTTTAGAAAGACTTACTGCTAAGTCACTTCCATTGTGTCCGACTCTGTGCGACCCCACCCCTGGGATGCTCCAGGCAAGAACACTGGAATGGGCTGCCATTTCCTTCTCCAATGCATAAAAGTGAAAAGCGAAAGTGAAGTCGCTCAGTCCAGTCTGACTCTTCGCGACCCCATGGACTGCAGCCCACCAGGCTCCTCCGTCCATGGGATTTTCCAGGCAAGAGGACTGGAGTGGGTGCCGTTGCCCTCTCCGTCTAGAAAGACAGTGGGGTGCAATTACTGTGGGAGTTTCAGTCTCCCTGAGCCGCCACCACTTAAGCTGCTATCACCTTCGGGTTTAGCCTCAAATAGTGGAGAAGACAATACTGCAGATTTCTTCCAACCAATTCTGACTCTCCTCCAAAAGCAGTCTGATTTTTAAAGATTTTTTTGTTATGTTTAGTTTTATTTTGTCCATACTTTGTAACTATCACTTATAGAGGCAGAGGTGTATTGCAAGCTAATTCTCTAATCTTTTTTTTTGTTGTTGTTTATTTTTGTCATATGTTTTAAAGCTCTTGTTCATCATTTTCCTTTCGCTTTTATGAATCTCTGTATTGTGGAGGCATCTAAGTGTATGGTTTGCTCTAATTCCCTTAACATACTTAGAGTGTTGGCTTCCCTGGTAGCTCAGTTGGTAAAGAATCTGCCTGCAGTGCAAGAGACCCAGGTTTGATCAATGGGTTGGGAAGATCCCCCAGAGAAGGAAATGGCAAACTACCCCAGTATCTTTGCCTGGAAAATCGCATGGACAGAGGAGCCTGATGGTCTGCAGCCCATGGGGTTGCAAAGAGTCAGGCACGACTAAGCAACTAAACACACACACAGCTTCCCTGGTGGCTCAGACCGTAAAGAATCTGCACGTAATATGGGAAACCCAGGTTTGATCTGTGGGTCAGGAAGATGCCCTGGAGAAGGGAATGGCTGCCCACTCCAGTATTCTTGCTTGGAGAATTCCATGGACAGAGCAGTCTGGCAGACTACAGTCCATGGGGTTGCAAAGAGTCAGACACAACTAAGCGACTAATACTTTCACTTTCACTTAATGGAGTAGAGTAATGTCTAAAATTTGGAATATTTGGAAATAGATAAATTTTTAATTTACACTTATCTGAATAAGCACTTGAGCAATTAAACACAAACAAGGCCTTCAAAATTGAGGCAAATACATATATGTCCAATCTAAAGAAGATAATCGTCCAGTTCATGTCAAACATGAGGAGACAAGATAAATAAACCTTATTCAGAATACAATGATAGTATTATGTTTTCTATAGCGCCTGCACCGATTTACATTCCCACCAACAGTCTAGAAATGTTCCCTTTTCTCCACACCTTCTATAGCATTTATTATTGGTAGACATTTCGATGATAACCATTCTGACTAGTGTGAGGTGATACCTCATTATAGTTTTGATTTGTAATACTCTAATAGCAGGATTGAGCATTTTTTCATGTGTTTGTTTGGCCATCTGTATGTCTTTTTTTAGAGAAATGCCTCTTTTGAACGTGTGCCCATTATTTGTTTGTTTTTGGCTGTGCTGGGTCTTCATTGCTTTGTGCAGGCTCTCTCTAGTTGAGATGAGCAGGAGCCACCCTTTATTGTAGTGCATGGGCTTCTCAATGCAGTGACTTCTCTTGTTGTGGAGGACAGGCTCTAGGTGTGCGGACCTCAGTAGTTATGGCACACAGGTTCAGTAGTTGCAGCTTGTGGGCCCTAGGGAACGTGGGTTTCAATAGTTATGGCATGTGGGCTCTAGAGCAGGGGCTCAGCTGTTTTGGTTCACAGTCTTTCAATGGTGTGTGGAATCTTCCCAGACCAGGGATTGAACCCGTGTCCCCTGAATTGGCAGGCAGATTCCTATCTACTGTGACACCAGGGAATCCAGACTTATGCCCATTTTTTGATTGAGTTGTTTATATATTTTAATATTGAGGTGTATGAGTTGTTTGTATATTTTGGAAATTAGCTCCTTGTTTTTCCCATAGGTTGCAAATATTTTCTTCCATTCTGTAAGTTGTCTTTTCATTTTATTGATATTTTCCTTTGCTATGCAAAACCTTGTAAGTTTGATTAGCTCCCATTTGTTTACTTTTGTTTTTATTTCTTTCACCCTGGAAGACAGATCTAGGAAAATATTGCTAAAATTTATGTCAAAAATGTTTTTTAATTAATTTATTTGTTTTAATTGGAGGATAATTACTTTACAATATTGTAGTGTTTTTTGCCAAACATCAACATGAATCAGCCACGGGCACACATGTGTTCCCCATTCAGAACCCCCCTCCCACCTCCCTCCCCATCCCATCCCCCAGGGTCATCCCAGTGCACCAGCCCTGAGCACCCTGTCTCATGCATTGAACCTGGACTGGCGATCTGTTTCACATATGATAATATACACATTTCACCGCTACCCTCTCAAATCATCCCACTCTCACCTTCTCCCACAGAGTCCAAAAGTCTGTTCTTTACATCTATGTCTCTTTTGCTATCTTGTATATAGGCTCATTGTTACCATCTTTCTAATTCCATATATATGCGTTAGTATACTGTTTTGGTATTTTTCTTTCTGGCTTACTTCACTCTGTATAATAGGCTCCAGTTTCATCCACCTCTTTAGAACTGATTTAAACGTATTCTTTTTAATAGCTGCATAATATTCCATTGTGTATATGTACCACAGCTTTCTTATCCATTTGTCTGCCAGTGGACATCTAGGTTGCTTCCATGTCCTGGCTATTGTATATAGTGCTGTGATGAACATTGAGGTACACGTGTCTCTTTCAATTCTGGTTTCCTCGGTGTGTATGCCCAGCAGTGGGACTGCTGGGTTGTATGTAAGTTCTATATTTCCAGTTTTTTAAGGAATCTCCACACTGTTCTCCAGCGTGGCTATACTAGTTTGCATTCCTACCAACAGTGTAAGACGGTTCCTTTTTCTCCACACCCTCTCCAGCATTTATTGTTTGTAGACTTTTTGATAGCAGCCATTCTGACTGGCATGAGATGGTACGTCATTGTGGTTTTGATTTGCATTTCTCTGATAATGAGTGATGTTGAACATCTTTTCATGTGTTTATTAGCCATCTGTATGCCTGCTTTGGAGAAATGTCTGTCTGGTTCTTTGGCCCATTTTTTGATTGGGTTGTTTATTTTTCTGAAATTGAGCTGCAGGAGCTGCTCGTATATTTTTGAGATTAATTCTTTGTCTGTTGCTTCACTTGCTATTATTTTCTCCAATTCTGAAGGCTGTCTTTTCACCTTGCTTATAGTTTCCTTCGTTGTGCAAAAGCTTTTAAGTTTAATTAGGTCCAATTTGTTTATTTTTGCTTTATTTCCATTATTCTGGGAGGTGGATCATAGAGGATCCTGCTGTGATTTATGTCAGAGTGTTTTGCCTATGTTTTCCTCTAAAAGTTTTATAGTTTCTGTTTTCTCATTGTTAGTGTATAGGAATGCAAGGGATTTCTGTGTGTTAATTTTATATCCTGCAACTTTACTATATTCATTGATTAGCTCTAGTAATTTTCTGGTGTAGTCTTTAGGTTTTCTATGTAGAGGATCATGTCATCTGCAAACAGAGTTTTACTTCTTCTTTTCCTATCTGGATTCCTTTTACTTCTTTTTCTGCTCCGATTGCTGTGGCCAAAACTTCCAACACTATGTTGAATAGTAGTGGTGAGAGTGGGCACCCTTGTCTTGTTCCTGATTTCAGGGGAAATGCTTTCAATTTTTCACCATGTATTGCTATGAATCTTCCCCTTAGCACTGTTTTAACTGAGTCCTGTAGGTTTGGGGTTGTTGTGTTTTCATTTTCATTCATTTCAATGCATATTTTGATTTCTTTTTTTATTTCTTCTGTGATTTGTTGGTTATTCAGAAGTGTGTTGTTTAGCCTCCATATGTTTGTGTTTTAAATAGTTTTTTTTTTTTTCTTCCTGTAGTTGACATCTAATCTTACTGCACTGTGATCAGAAAAGATGCTTGGAATGATTAAGTTTTTTTGAATTTACCAGGGCTAGATTTATGACTCAGGATGTGTTCTGTCCTGGGGAAGGTTCTGTGTGCACTTGAGAGAAAGGTGAAAAAATTCATTGTTTTAGGGTGAAATGTACTATAGATATCAATTGGGTCTAACTGGTCCATTGTATCATTTAAAGTTTGTGTTTCCTTGCTAATTTTCTGTTTAGTTGATCTATCCATAGGTGTGAGTGGAGTATTAAAATCTCCCACTATTATTGTGTTACTGTTAATTTCCCCTTTCATGCTTGTTAGCGTTTGCCTTACATATTGTGGTGCTCCTATGTTGGGTGCATATATATTTATAGTTGTTATATCTTCTTCTTGGATTGACCTTTTGATCATTATATAGTGTCCTTCTTTGTCTCTTTTCACGGCCTTTATTTCAAAGTCTATTTTTGTCTGATAAGAGTATTGCTACTCCTGCTTTCTTTTGATCTCCATTTGTGTAAAATATCTTTTTCCAGCCCTTCACTTTCAGTCAGTATGTATCCCTTGTTTTAAGGTGGGTTTCTTGTAGACAGCACATATAGGGGTCTTGTTTTTGTTTTCATTCAGCTGGTCTTTGTCTTTTGGTTGGGGCATTCAACCTATTTCCATTTAAGGTATTTATTGATAAGTATGATCCTGTTGCCATTTACTTTGTTGTTTTGCGTTCGAGTTTATAAACCTCTTCTGTGTTTCCTGTCTAGAGAAGATCCTTTAGCATTTGTTGGAGAGCTGGCTTGATGGTGCTGAATTCTCTCAGCTTTTGCTTGTCTGTAAAGCTTTTGATTTCTCCTTCATATTTGAATGAGAATCTTGCTGGGTACAATAATCTGGGTTGTCAATTTTTCTCTTTCATCACTTTATGTATGTCCTGCCATTTCCTTATGGCCTTAAGAATTTCTATTGAAAGATCAGCTGTTATTCTTATGGGAATCCCCTTGTATGTTATTTGTTGATTTTCCCTTGCTGCTTTTAATATTTGTGTTCTTTGTATTTGATCTTTGTTAATTTGATTGATATGTGGGTGTTTTTCCTTGGGTTTATCCTTTTTGGGACTCTCTGGGTTTCTTGGACTTGGGTGGCTATTTCCTTCCCCATTTTAGGGATGTTTTCAACCATTATTTCCTCAAGTATTTTCTCATGGCTGCTTTTCTTGTCTTCTTCTTCTGGGTCTCTATGATTCGAATGTTGGAGCATTTGACAATGTTGCAGAGGTCTCTGAGGTTGTCCTCATTTCCTTTAATTCTTTTTTTAAAATTTTTTCCTCTCTGCTTCATTTATTTCCACCATTCTATCTTCTGCTTCACTTATCCTATCTTCTGCCTCAGTTATTCTACTGTTGGTTCCCTCCAGAATGTTTTTGACTTCAGTTATTGCATTATTCATTATTGATTGACTCTTTTTTTTTTCTTCTAGGTCCTTGTTAAACATTTCTTGCATCTTTTCAATCCTTGTCTCCAGACTATTTATCTGTAACTCCACTTTGTTTTCAAGATTTTGGATCATTTTTACTATCATTATTCTGAATTCTTTTTCAGGTAGAGTCCCTATCTTTTCCTCTTTTGTTTGGTTTGGTGGGCATTTATCATATTCCTTTACCTGCTGAATATTTCTCTGCCTTTTCATCTTGTTTAGATTGCTGAGTTTGGGGTGGCCTTTCTGTATGCTGCAAGTTTGTGGTTCCTCTTTATTGTGTAGGTTCCTCCCTGTGGGTGGGGTTGGGCAAGTGACTTGTCAAGGTTTCCTGGTTAGGGAAGCTTGTGTCGGTGTTCTGGTGGGTGGAGCTGGATCTCTTCTCTCTGGAGGGCAATGAAGTGTCCAGTAGTGAGTTTTGAGGTGTCTGTGGGTTTTTTGTGACTTTGGGCAGCCTATATTAATGTTCCTGCATTGCTGGAGAATTAGCATGGTATGTCTTGCTCTGGAACTTGTTGGCTCTTGGGTGGAACTTGGTTTCAGGGTAGGTATGGAGGCTTTTGGATGGTCTGTTATTGCTTAATGTTCCCTGTAGTCAGGAGTTTTCTGGTGCTCTCAAGTTTTGGATTTAAACCTCCTGCCTCTGGTTTTCAGTCTTACAGTAGTCTCAAGACTTCTCCATCCATACCACACCAATGATAAAACATCTAGGTTAATGGAGAAAAGATTCTCCACAGTAAGGGACACCCAGAGAGGTTCGTAGAGTTACATGGAGAAGAGAAGAGGGAGGAGGGAGATAGGGATGAGCTGGGGGAGAAAAAGGAGAGTCAAAAGGGGGAGAGGGCAATCAAGCCAGTAATCACACTCCTAAGTAAATATGGATACTGAAGATTGGATTCTTAAAGGTACAAAATTGATAACAAATACCAAAAAAGCAAAGATTAAAAATCTAGAGTAGAGGTTAGATTCTCAAAAATACAATATTAAAAAATTAAAACAAAACTACAAAAATTATTTTAAAATATATATTAAATTTGCTTTAAAAATAGGGTCTTTTGTTTTGCAAGGTAATATTAGGTTATAAAAATGAAAACTAAGGAGTAATAAAGGACTTAAAATTTTTTTTAAATGATAATAGTAAAATACATCTAGGAATTTCTCTGGAGCTGTTGCCGGCAATGTGGGATCAGTTCAATTTCAGACAGTTCCTTGTTCCAGCTTATACTTCTTCTTGAGGTCTATAGGAACCTTCCAATGTTGGTGCTAACTACAGCATTTTATTTTATTTTTCCTTTATTTATTTATTTATTTTTTCAGTGGGTTTCGTCATACATTGATATAAATCAGCCATAGATTTACACGTATTCCCCATCCCGATCCCCCCTCCCACCTCCCTCTCCACCTGATTCCTCTGGGTCTTCCCAGTGCACCAGGCCCGAGCACTTGTCTCATGCATCCCACCTGGGCTGGTGATCTGTTTCACCATAGATAGTATACATGCTGTTCTTTTGAAATATCCCACCCTCACATTCTCCCACAGAGTTAAAAAGTCTGTTCTGTATTTCTGTGTCTCTTTTTCTGTTTTGCATATAGGGTTATCATTACCATCTTTCTAAATTCCATATATATGTGTTAGTATGCTGTAATGTTCTTTATCTTTCTGGCTTACTTCACTCTGTATAATGGGCTCCAGTTTCATCCATCTCATTAGGACTGGTTCAAATGAATTCTTTTTAACGGCTGAGTAATATTCCATGGTGTATATGTACCACAGCTTCCTTATCCATTCATCTGCTGATGGGCATCTAGGTTGCTTCCATGTCCTGGCTATTATAAACAGTGCTGCGATGAACATTGGGGTGCATGTGTCTCTTTCAGATCTGGTTTCCTCAGTGTGTATGCCCAGAAGTGGGATTGCTGGGTCATATGGCAGTTCTATTTCCAGTTTTTTAAGAAATCTCCACACTGTTTTCCATAGCGGCTGTACTAGTTTGCATTCCCACCAACAGTGTAAGAGGGTTCCCTTTTCTCCACACCCTCTCCAGCATTTATTGCTTGTAGACTTTTGGATAGCAGCCATCCTGACTGGCGAGTAATGGTACCTCATTGTGGTTTTGATTTGCATTTCTCTAATAATGAGTGATGTTGAGCATCTTTTCAATGTGTTTGTTAGCCATCTGTATGTCTTCTTTGGAGAAATGTCTGTTTAGTTCTTTGGCCCATTTTTTGATTGGGTCATTTATTTTTCTGGAATTGAGCTGCAGGAGTTGCTTGTATATTTTTGAGATTAATCCTTTGTCTGTTGCTTTTTTGCTATTATTTTCTCCCAATCTGAGGGCTGTCTTTTCACCTTGCTTATAGTTTCCTTTGTTGTGCAAAAGCTTTTAAGTTTCATTAGGTCCCATTTGTTTATTTTTGCTTTTATTTCCAATATTCTGGGAGGTGGGTCATAGAGGATCTTGCTGTGATTTATGTCAGAGAGTGTTTTGCCTATGTTCTCCTCTAGGAGTTTTATAGTTTCTGGTCTTACATTTAGATCTTTAATCCATTTTGAGTTTATTTTTGTGTATGGTGTTAGAAAGTGTTCTAGTTTCATTCTTTTACAAGTGGTTGACCAGTTTTCCCAGCACCACTTGTTAAAGAGGTTGTCTTTTTTCCATTGTATATCCTTGCCTCCTTTGTCAAAGATAAGGTGTCCATAGGTTTGTGGATTTATCTCTGGGCTTTCTATTCTGTTCCATTGATCTATATTTCTGTCTTTGTGCCAGTACCATACTGTCTTGATGACTGTGGCTTTGTAGTAGACTCTGAAGTCAGGCAGGTTGATTCCTCCAGTTCCATTCTTCTTTCTCAAGATTACTTTGGCTATTCGAGGTTTTTTTGTATTTCCATACAAATTGTGAAATTCTTTGGTCTAGTTCTGTGAAAAATACCGTTGGTAGCTTGATAGGGATTGCATTGAATCTATAGATTGCTTTGGGTAGAATAGCCATTTTGACAATATTGATTCTTCCAATCCATGAACACGGTATGTTTCTCCATCTGTTTGTGTCCTCTTTGATTTCTTTCATCAGTGTTTTATAGTTTTCTATGTATAGGTCTTTTGTTTCTTTAGGTAGATATACTCCTAAGTATTTTATTCTTTTTGTTGCAATGGTGAATGGTATTGTTTCCTTAATTTCTCTTTCTGTTTTCTCATTGTTAGTGTATAGGAATGCAAGGATTTCTGTGTGTTAATTTTATATCCTGCAACATTACTGTGTTCATTGATTAGCTCTAGTAATTTTCTGGTAGCGTCTTTAGGGTTTTCTAATGTAGAGGATCATGTCTCTGCAAACAGTGAGAGTTTACTTCTTCTTTTCCTATCTGGATTCCTTTTACTTCTTTTTCTGCTCTGATTGCTGTGGCCAAAACTTCCAACACTATGTTGAACAGTAGTGGTGAGAGTGGGCAACCTTGTCTTGTTCCTGATTTCAGGGGAAATGCTTTCAATTTTTCACCATTGAGGGTGATGCTTGCTGTGGGTTTGTCATATATAGCTTTTATTATGTTGAGGTATGTTCCTTCTATTCCTGCTTTTTGGAGAGTTTTAATCATAAATGAGTGTTGAATTTTGTCAAAGGCTTTCTCTGCATCTATTGAGATATCATATGGTTTTTATCTTCAATTTGTTAATGTGGTGTATTACATTGATTGATTTGCGGATATTAAAGAATCCTTGCATTCCTGGGATAAAGCCCACTTGGTCATGGTGTATGATTTTTTTAATATGTTGTTGGATTCTGTTTGCTAGAATTTTGTTAAGGATTTTTGCATCTATGTTCATCAGTGATATTGGCCTGTAGTTTTCTTTTTTTTTGGCATCTTTGTCTGGTTTTGGAATTAGGGTGATGGTGGCCTCATAGAATGAGTTTGGAAGCTTACCTTCATCTGCAATTTTCTGGAAGAGTTTGAGTAAGATAGGTGTTAGCTCTTCTCTAAATTTTTTGTAGAATTCAGCTGTGAAGCCATCTGGTCCTGGGCTTTTGTTTGCTGGAAGATTTTTGATTACAGTTTCGATTTCCTTGCTTGTGATGGGTCTGTTAAGATCTTCTATTTCTTCCTGGTTCAGTTTTGGAAAGTTATACTTTTCTAAGAATTTGTCCATTTCATCCCAGTTGTCCATTTTATTGGCATAGAGCTGCTGGTAGTAGTCTCTTATGATCCTTTGTATTTCAGTGTTGTCTGTTGTGATCTCTCCATTTTCATTTCTAATTTTGTTAATTTGGTTCTTCTCTCTTTGTTTCTTAATGAGTCTTGCTAATGGTTTGTCAATTTTGTTTATTTTTTTCAAAAAACCAGCTTTTAGCTTTGTTGATTTTTTGCTATGGTCTCTTTAGTTTCTTTTGCATTTATTTCTGCCCTAATTTTTAAGATTTCTTTCCTTCTACTAACCCTGGGGTTCTTCATTTCTTCCTTCTCTAATTGGGCTTTAGGTGTAGAGTTAGGTTATTTATTTGGCTTTTTTCTTGTTTCTTGATGTAAGCCTGTAATGCTAAATGAACCTTCCCTTAGCACTTGCTTTTACAGTGTCCCATAGGTTTTGGGTTGTTTGTTTTTCATTTTTCATTCATTTCTATACAATATTTTGAATTTCTTTTTTGATTTCTTCTATGATTTGTTTGGTTTATTTCAAAGAAAGCGTGTTAATTTTAAGGCCTCCATATGTTTGAAATTTTTAACAGTAAATTTTTTTCCTGTAATTGGAGATCTAATCTTCTGCACCTGTGGTCAAGAAAAGATGACTGGAATGATTTCAACTTTTTTGAATTTTCCAAGACTAGATTTATGGCCCAGGATGTGATCTATTCTGGAGAAGGTTCCGTGTGAAATTGAGAAAAAGGTGAAGTTGCTTGTTTTGGGGTGAAATGTCCTATAGATATCAATTAGGTCTAGCTGGTCCATTGTGTCATTTAAGGTTTGTGTTTCCTTGTTAATTTGCTGTTTAGTTGATCTATCCATAGTTGTGAGTGGGGTATTAAAGTCTCCCACTATTATTGTGTTACTATTAATTTCCTCTTTCATACTCGTTAGTGTTTGCCGTACATATTGTGGTGCTCCTATGTTGGGTGCATATATATTTATAAGTGTTATATCTTCTTCTTGGATTAATCCTTTGCCATTATGTAGTGTCCTTCTTTGTCTCTTTTCGCATCCTTTATTTGAAAGTCTATTTTATCTGATATGAGTATTGCGACTCCTGCTTTCTTTTGGTCTCCGTTTGCGTGAAATATTTTTTTCCAACCCTTCACTTTTAGTCTGTATGTGTCTCTTGCTTTGAGGTGGGTCTCTTGTAGACAGCATATATAGGGGTCTTGTTTTTGTATCCATTCAGCCAATCTTTGTCTTTTGGTTGGGGCATTCAACCCATTTACATTTAGGGTAATTATTGATAGGTGTGGTCCCGTTGCCATTTACTTTGTTGTTTTGGGTTCACGTTTATACAACCTTTCTGTGTTTCCTGTCTAGAGAAGATCCTTTAGCATTTGTTGAAGAGCTGGTTTGGTGGTGCTGAATTCTCTCAGCTTTTGCTTATCTGTAAAGCTTTTGAATTCTCCTTCATATCTGAATGAGATCCTTGGTGGGTACAGTAATCTAGGTTGTAGGTTATTCTCTTTCATTACTTTCAGTATGTCCTGCCATTCCCTTCTGGCCTGGAGGGTTTCTGTTGATATCCTTATGTTATCCTTATAAGCTGTTATCCTTATGGGAATCCCTTTGTGTGTTATTTGTTGTTTCTCCCTTGCTGCTTTTAATATTTGTTCTTTGTGTTTGATCTTTGTTAATTTGATTAATATGTGTCTTGGGGTGTTTCGCCTTGGGTTTATCCTGTTTGGGACTCTCTGGGCTTCTTGGACTTGGGTAGCTATTTCCTTCCCCATTTTAGGGAAGTTTTCAGCTATTATCTCCTCGAGTATTTTCTCATGGCCTTTCTTTTTGTCTTCTTCTTCTGGGACTCCTATGATTCGAATGTTGGGGCATTTCACATTGTCCCAGAGGTCCCTGAGGTTGTCCTTATTTCTTTTGATCCTTTTTTCTTTTTTCCTCTCTGCTTCATTTATTTCCACCATTTTATCTTCTACCTCACTTATCCTATCTTCTGCCTCCGTTATTCTACTCTTGGTTTCCTCCAAAGTGTTTTTGATCTCATTCATTGCATTGTTCATTTTTAATTGGCTCTTTTTTATTTCTTCTAGGTCTTTATTAAACAATTCTTGTATCTTTTCAATCTTTGTTTCCAGGCTATTTATCTTTAACTCCATTTTGTTTTCAAGATTTTGGATCATTTTTATTATCATTATTCTAAATTCTTTTTCAGGTAGATTCCCTATCTCCTCCTCTTTTGTTTGACTTGGTGGGCATTTTTCATGTTCCTTTACCTGTTGGGTATTTCTTTGCCTTTTCATCTTGTTAGATTGCTGTGTCTGGAGTGGACTTTCTGTATTCTGGAGGTCTGTGGTTCCTTTTTATTGTGGAGGATTTACCCAGTGGGTGGGGTTAGACCATTGGCTTGTCAAGGTTTCCCGGTTAGGGAAGCTTGCGTCAGTGTACTGGCGCGTGGAACTTGATTTCTTCTTTTTGGAGAGCAATGGAGTGCCCAGTAATGAGTTTTGAGATGGGTCTATGTGTTAGGTGTCACCTTGGGCAGCCTGTATGTTGACATTCGGGGCTATGTTCCTGTGTTGCTGGAGAATTTGTGTGGTATGTCTTGCTCTAAAACTTACTGGCTCTTGGGTGGTGGTTGGTTTCAGTGTAGGTATGGAGGCTTTCGGACGGTCACTTATTGCTTAAAGTTCCATGTAGTCAGGAGTTTTCTGGTGTTCTCAGGTTTTGGGCTTAAGTTTCCTGCCTCTGGATTTCAGTTTTATTCTTCCTGTAGTCTCAGGACTTCTCCAACTATACAGCTCTGATAATTAAACTTCTAGGTGAATGGCGAAAAGATTCTCCCCCGTTAGGGACACCCAGAGAGGTTCACAGAGTTACATGAACAGGAGAAAAGGGAGGAGGGAGATAGAGATGAGTAGGAGGAGAAAAGGGGGGACTCAAGAGGAGAGAGACAGATCTACGCAGCTGTCTGTTCCCAGAGTGTTCTCCGTATCTCAGACACCTACAAGGATTCACAGAATTGGATTGGGAAGAGAAGGGGAAAGGAGGAAATAGAGGTGTTCTGAGGTAGAAAACAGAGAGTCAAGATTGGGAGAGAATAATCTTCGGTTTAAAGATAGGGCTTCTCTTTTTTTTTTTTTAAGGTTATAGTGTAGTGAAAATGAAAATGAAGAGTAGTAGAGGAGTACTAGAGGACTTTAAAAGAAATAAGAGAAAAAGAAAAATAGAAAATAAAAGAGAAAACGGAAAGGAAAAAAGAAGAAAAAAGAAAAAAAAAAAAAGAAAAAAAAACAAAACAAAGAAAGAAAGAAAAAAAAAATTTTTTTTTCCCCTAATTAAAAAAATCATAAAAATCTATGTAAATGAAAGTTAAGGAGTAATGGGGGAGTAATAGGGAATTTTAAAGGAAAATAAAAGAGAAAAAATAAAAAAGAAAAAATATAAAAAGAAAAAAAAATTTTTTTTTTTTCCTTACTTAGAAAAAAAAAAGTAAAAATATATCTAGGAGTTTCTCTGGAGCTGCTGCGGTCAGTGTGGGTTCGGCTCAGTTTCAGATAGCTCCTCGTTCCAGCTTACACTTCTCGATATCTACAGGGCCCTTCCGGTGAAGTCGGTGTTTTCTACAGGGATTTTAATCTGTTGCACCAGTACCTTCTGAAGCGGTTCCCTTTGTTTATTTGGCTTCTGTTTGCCGGTCTCTTCAGAGCCTCATTTCCGCCCTGACACAGGCGGGCGGAGGTGGACTCTTATTCAGTTAGCTAGTACCGTTGCGCTGCGGGGCGGGGCTGGCCCTGCGGGGGCGGGCTGGCGCTGCCGGGAGGGGCTGACGCTGCTTTCTCCGTCTGCGCTGCTCAGGCTCCCGGCTGTTCTATATGGAGCGCGCCCCGTGCTGCGCTAGGTTCCAGCCCTCGGGTGTTACACAAAAGCGCGGAAGGAAAAGCTGCGCCTGCTCTCTGTGCCTTCCCCGTCAGAGCGGTCCAGGCAGCGAGGGGCTTGATGGGCGCACTATCCCCAGGTGTGGCGCACTCACTCCCTTCCGCGGACCCAGTCTCAGTTTAGTCATGTAAGTTCAAATGCATTCTAAATGATAACATTTAGATATTTAGATAACATCTAGATAATAGTTGGAGGTTCCCTTGCAGTCTAGCAGTTAAGACTCAGCACTGTCACTGCTGTGACCTGGTTCAGTCCCTGGTCAGGGAACTTCCTGCAAGCCATGCAGCAGAGCCAGAAAGGGGAAAAAAAAAAAAAAAAGCAAACTAAATTTTATGCATTTTTTTACTACCCTCCTCCATAGTTTGTGATTTTCATGTCCTATTTTACCTCTTCATGCTTATCTTTTTTCTCTTCATTGTAACTAGCATCACTTTTAAAAGACTTTTGTTATGTTTTAATCTGTGTGCTAGCTGATTACTTAAATAATGATCTTCAATCATTTTATATATTTGCTTTTCCTCTTGTGTCATCCTCTTTCCTTTTCTATTTGAAATGATTTTTCAATATTTTTTCTTCAGGATAGGTTTAGTATGCTGTATTCTTTTAGCTTTTGCTTATCTGAGAAATTTTTAGTTTCTCCTTCTGTTCTAATGATAATCTTTCTGGGTAGAGTACCCTAGGTTTCAGGTTATTCCCTTTCAGAACTTTGTGAATGAACGTAGAGCCTATTAAATAGACTGAAGTAAGTCAGAAAGAGAAAAACAAATAACTTACATTAATGCATATATATATATATATATATATGAAATCTGGAAAAATGGTATTCATGAACCTGTTTGCACAGAGAAGGAATGGAGATGCAGATGGAGATAATGGGCTTGTGAATATATCATGACATGTCCTTCTGGCCTGTAAAGTTTCCGTAAAGACATCAACTGATTGCCTAATGAACGTTCCCTTGTAACTGATTTTTTGTGTTTTTTTTCTTACTGCCTTTAGAATCCTCTCTTTGTCTTTAATTTTTGCCGTTTTAATTATGTTATGTCTTGGAATGTGTCTATGTAGTTTCACCTTATTTAGGACCCACTGTACTTTCTGTACCTGGATATCTTTTACCTTCTTTAGTTGGGAAATGTTCAGCCATAATTTCTTTAAATATAGTTTTGATCCCCTTTCTCTTTCATCTTCTGGAATCTCTATTATGTATAGGGTGACAAACTTTATAGTATCCCATAGATCTTGTATGTTGATTTTATTTTTCCTTGATTTGTCTTTCTGTCTGCTGTTCTGATTAGGTAATTTAGATTATTCTGTCTTCCAGATTACTTATTCATTCCTTTGCATATTTAGTCTGCTATTTATTGCCTTTAGCTCAGTTTTTATCCCCACAGTTGAATTGTCTAATTTGACTGATTCCTATTCATAGTTTCTAGCTCCTTGTTTTAGTGATCTGCATTTCTATCAGTATTCTCCTTTAATTCCTTTCAGTTTAGTTCAGTCACTCAGTTGTGTCTGACTCTTTGTGACCCCATGGACTGCAGCATGCTAGGCCTCCCTGTCCGTCACCAACTCCCAGAATTTACTCAAACTCATGTCCATTGAGTTGGTGATGCCATCCAACCATCTCATCCTCTGTCGTCCCTTTCTCCTCGTGCCCTCAATCTTTCCAAGCATCAGGGTCTTTTCCTTTAGCATTTTCATTACCACCTTTTTGAACTAAGGATCTGCTAGACAGACAAGAGAGGTCTGTTTAATTGTTTTTTCAAGGAATTTCTCTTATTCTTTGAATTGGGAATATTTCCTCTGCTTTTTCATTTTACTTAAATTTTTCTGACTCTGTGAATTAGGAGAAACAGTTATCTACTGTGATTTTGAAGGACTGCTTTTATGTGGGAGCCTTCCTGTGTAGATTGTCCAGCGTTTTTGGTGTGAGGGCTGTTTTTGATATGGATTCCTGCCACATCTTCTTCAGAGTGTGCTGGACATTGTCCTCTTGATGAGGGATGTATTTGGTATTGCCATTACCAAAGCCTGCACTGGATGTTGGGTGAAGCCTTCTCTTTATTCTGTGGCTGTCAGCTCTGTTGAAGGGCAATGTCTGCTCCCTAGTTGTTGAAATAGAAGACCCTGGATCTCATTCTATGTTGCAGTGAATGTAGACAGGACTTGAGTGCTCCACTGAGAAAAGAGCTGCTGCTGCTGCTAAGTCGCTTCAGTCGTGTCCGACTGTATGACCCCACAGACGGCAGCCCACCAGGCTCCTCTGTCCCTGGGATTCTCCAGGCAAGAACACTAGAGTGGGTTGACATTTCCTTCTCCAATGCATGAAAGTGAAAAGTGAAAGTGAAGTCGCTCAGTCGTGCCCGACTCTTAGTGACCCCATGGACTGCAGCCTACCAGGCTCCTCCGTCCATGGGATTTTCCAGGCAAGAGTACTGGAGTGGGGTGCCATTACCTTCTCCATAAGAAAAGAGCAGCCGTGTGCTATTCCCCAGAGACTGTCTCCTGGGGCCCTGCAGTTTCATGACACTACGGGACACTCGTGTACACTCCAAAAAAGTCTGCTGCTGCCAGAAGAGCTGGTCCTGGACCTGCCTCTCACTGAGGGAGTGCTGATAACTGGCTCAGATGTTGGCTCTGCCCCTGGCATGTGCAAGCTAACCATGGAGCCCCAGGCCACACTTCAGTTCCTTCCGCTTCCTCTGTGCAGCTAAACTGAGTCCTCTCCTTGGGTCCATCCACTAGAGCCTGAGTTTCAGTACCTAGGCACTGCATGTACTAGCAGGCATTTGTTTTGAGTCAAGACATGTGATGACGTGACAACTGTCAGTGCTGGTCTCTGTCCGCCCTGTCTGTTAGCAAGCCAGCACTGTGCACGCTCTTCTCAGACAGAGTCCAGTTCACTCAAGCTGTCTCTCCTAGTGCACCTCCTAGCCAGTGGTTTCCTAGGGCCACCAAATCTTTCATCTCTCTCACAGCTCCCTCTGAAGAGCATGAGTCCTCCTGTCCTGATTTCTTTTTTCATTTGTTTTCTTCTCTTTTTATCCTACTAGGTTATATGAGGCTCTTTCTTGCAGCTTTGGTTGTATAAGAAATCTCCCAACAGCCTTCACTTGGTTTTTTTTTTTTTAATGTGAATTATTCCACATGTAGATACATTTTTGATGTGTTTGTGGGGGGAGGTGAACACATTTTTGTACTCTGCCATCTTGATCTCCACTTGTTTTTGTTTTTAATGATTTCAAAAATTGTAGTTGTGTTATAAATACAAATTTATTATTTTTATGTGCCAGGCAGTACCTAAGATTTCCACAAGTATCAATTATTTTAATCCTCACCATAACTCTGAGTTAGGTGCATCTAATCTCTGCAGTTATAGTTGAAGATGCTGATTTACAGAGATGTTAAGTATCTTGCTTGAAATCACAGCTAATACACTGAAACCACATATTCTTGCCCCAGTGTTGGTGTTTTTAACCACTGCTAAATCATCTGTAAGACAATTTGTTATAAATTAATGCAGTTGCTAACACTAGTCTGTTCATCAAGACCAATGTTGTCTGTGTCCCTTTGCCTTACAGCATATTTAGTGTTACCCCTTTTTTAAAAAATTATAGACAAGACTGGCCTGTTAGATGCTAATATTTCTCCACTTTCTGTGAAACTTCCCTTGCTTGTTAGAACAGTTTCCTCAAAGTAACCTTGAGTAGCTTCTTGGATGGGCTAGTCTTGTTATTCTCTCCTGTGGCAGAACTTTGAATGTCCACTGAATAGCCATGTATTTTCCCACATTCCTCCACCTTCTTCTGATCAAGCAGGGCCACTGGACTAGTTCTGACAAGAGAATTTTGCGAGACAGTGATACGTACCTCTTCTTGGCAGTATAAACATCCCAGGCAATTCTCTAGCTTTTGCCTTGCCCTGCTTTCCCTCAACTTTCTTTTCTCTTCCTTTCCTTTCTGATTAAATTTCTGATTTTTGGAAGAACAATGAGAAAACTGCTTGTTGTCAGTACATAGTATTAATAAGCTTTTGCAAACACATTTATTGGGTTATCTAATTACTAAGTATATGATGATTTTGCATTGTATCATTTATAACCTGAAATAGATTTAAATTAACAATTTAGTGAATTGGTCAACCAAAATGATTGAGACTCTACTTGATACCAAGCACTCTTGCTTAGTACCGAACTTATAAAATAGTGTGTGACTCATAGGACTTCATGATATACACACACACACACATACATATATACACATATCATCTATATATGTATACATATATATGATATAAAAATAATGTATTAAGCACCGTAAGAGGAGCATAAAGTATAGTGGAAGGGTAGAGGAAAGAATTTGGAAAGGAGTGGGTACAACTGAAACGCTATGTTGTACATCTGAAGCTCTCACAACACTGCTAGTCAACTATATTCTAATATAAAGTAAATATGTGAAATAATTTTTCAAAAAAGGACAATTGGCTGTTCATAACTGGCTCAATAAATGAATTAATATTTGAAATATACTGAATTTTCTAAAATCTTGATTTTAGTTTATCTTTTTATTTGTCTCAATTATAAAAAGTGGGCTTTTTATGGATTTTTTAAAAATAAATGGTGCACGTTTAAGCAGTTGTTTCACACTGCTATTTTTAAGAGAGAGTGCTGGTGAATAGAATTAGATGAATAGAATTTTTAAAGTATATGCTATTATTTGGCGTTTTTTTTTTTACTTGCGTTCCTTCTCCATTTTTTTTTCTCCAGTGTAGACCATACTTTGGTTCCCCCTAAGAAGTGGACCCTTACAAAGAAATTTTGACATACATGATCTGCTTTTAAGATTTGAGGTAAGAAAGCATTTATTCTACTTTTTATTTTATATCTGAGGAAAATCAAAACAAGAGAAACTCAGTGAATTATCTCGGGCATTGCAAGTGATCCTCCTCTGCATCACTCTACTAAGAGAAAGTACAACTATATTAGCTATAGATACAAGATGTAACTCAGGTGTGAAAGCAAGGCACGAGCTTGAACCATGAAGGGCTATGGAATAAATAACAGAAGATAGTGTAAATATAATCTAATGTAAATGAAATAGATGAGAACTATGTTTGTTTCATCTGACTGATTTAAAACTCACAAGCTGGGGGAACAAAAATGGCAAATTTTTCTAGGTTTACATTCTGCGAGTCTAACATGAACCTTTGTATCTTTTATGATGATAGTTCTGAAATTATATATTTACTTACTTTTCTCTCTCTGTTAGCCCTTCCTTCAAAACCATCCAGTTGAGTTGCTGATGTAAAAGTCTGGGTACATTTTAATGTAATAAAAAATGTAATACAAAGCCCACAAAGCCAGTAAATACCCTCTTTGTCTCTGATGCATGTCAGGAAATTGAAGTAAATAGATTTAAAACTCTAACATTACAGACTATGAGATTAGAAAGCCATTAGCAGTCATAAGCCCATTAGAACTCTGGGCACCCAAAGACTGTTACAGAGAAATTTCTTGACCAGATTAAAAAAATATATCGATATCATCCTTCTTTCATTATTCAATGAAAGGTTTTATTGGATGGCTTGTTGTTAGTATTCTGTTCCTTTCTGTAATGGATGCTTTTAAACAGAAAAAGTTTCATGAGTGTCCTCTTTAAAGGAAAAAAATAAAAATAAAAGAACAGCAAAAGTGACTGCTTATTTCTTTGACATTGTAAGTGAGATGATGTCATTTAACAGTCTGAGTAGAGGAAAAAACTTGACTATTTTCAGTTTCTGTCTGTTTTCTTAGTCTTTTCTTTTGCCTCCCTGTTATTTGTCTATATTCTTCACCAAACAGAGACCTGTGGTAACTGGATCAATGAACATCTTCTCGAGTCTCCTAAAAGTAGTACTGTGTACTCCAGAAGATGATAGGGAAGAGAGAGTGTGCATTCTTATTGCTTCCTCTCAGAGTTTTCATTCAAAATATGGTTTCAAATTGAAATGAAATAACTTTAAGCCTACTATTTAAGTACGGGATCAGAATGGGCAATGATGGGGAAAAGGAGATTAAGGAAAAAAACAAACAAAACTGGTCAATAGGTGTGATCATCTAAGGCACTCACTGATGGACTGAGATAATGAGTAAACTGCAATGTTTTAAAACAGTAAAGATGGTAATGATAACCCTATATGCAAAACAGAAAAAGAGACACAGATGTACAGAACAGACTTTTGGACTCTGTGGGAGAAGGCGAGGGTGGGATGCTTCGAGAGAACAGCATTGAAACATGTATATTATCTATAGTGAAACAGATCACCAGCCCAGGTTGGATGCATGAGACAAGTGCTTGGGCCTAGTGCCCTGGGAAGACTCAGAGGGATTGGGTAGAGAGGGAGGTGGGAGGGGGGATGGGGATGGGGAATACATGTAAATCTATGGCTAATTCATGTCAATGTATGACAAAACCCACTACAATATTGTAAAGTAATTAGCCTCCAACTAATAAAAATAAATGAAAAAAAAATTTTTTTTAATAAATAAATAAAACTGTAATTCATTCTTATTTGTGAAGGTTACCATTTGACATACTTACTAGAATTCCAAATCTTTCTCTAAAAGAGGAGTACATGAATTTTACTATACTGAATTAAGCAAAACCTTTACAAATGAGTGCTTCCATTGTATAGTGTACTAGTTTGCCACTCCCATCCCTACAGTCCTGAGGGGAAAAAAAAAGATGACTGGACTACAGTTAACACTGAAGGGAAATCATGCTATAAGATGACTGATAATTATTGCACTTGGCACAATTCTCTTTATTGATACTTCACTTATATCACTGCAGTTTCCAGTTCTTTCCCATCATTTTATTTTATTAATTTTTCAGTTTGCTCCATTTATAGTTATTTCTCCATCATTTAAAATCTCCATCATTTTCACTCTGGATTACAAGCATTGCCATATTAAATACAAAGGCTAGGAAATAATAATTACAGAAGCGACCTTGCAGTTCCACAAGAAGCTTTACTTTTATTACATTAAAAAGGCACTGACTGAAAACTGAAACTCTATTCTTCCTTTCAACAACCCGAGTCAAAATTATTGTTTAATAATTCATATCAGAACTCAGTCAACGTATTTCTTTGATCAGTACACAACTATATACTGGTAACACAATAGGATTTTTAAAAATCTGACTACAAAAAAAAAAAAAAAATCTGACTACTTTATTACATACCTAGTTGTAGTTTGATTATTTATTAAGCTGACTGATTGTTGGATGAAGCTAGTAGATGCCATTTTGTATAAATGTGAATGCGTTAAATATACAGTTTAAGAATTTGACTTGAAATTTTCAGGGGAAAAAAAATTGTTGACTATTGTCTTATAGTCACGACAGCACTCTTAGAGGTGATCTAATCAAAATGCTTTTTGGATATCTTCCAAGTAGAGGATGGCTGGGGATGATGTTCCAGTCTTCAGTTAGCAACTAATGAGCTATCTAAGTGCTTTTATCTACTCCTGGCTTAATATGAGGCCCAGAAACTATAGAACCAGCAATTGGTAGTACAGGGGCCTGAGCTTCTTGGTTTTATCATACTATACAGCCAATCCATTACAAATGTGCTAGCCACACACATGGGGTGTTAATTGGAGCTTGGCACCCCCTGGAGCATGACAAATTAATTCTCCACCAGTTAGAAATAAACAAACCCTCAAAGGGCTTTTATTAACTACTATGAATTTGGGACTTTTTAACCCTTTTTGAACTACTCCATTTATTTAATACAAGTTTAAATGAAATTAAATCCTAAAAATGTATCTTTATTCTGAAGAGGCAGAAATGCGCTAAAGTATAATTGTGGTTAATATGTGAATTGTCAGATGTGCTTTATTGATTGTATGGTTTGATTTCTTTCCTTATTAATTGAAAAGTCATTTCACAGTTGTTTTCTTTCTTTAAATGTGCTATAGGGTAGTCTCACTGTAATGCAATACTGCATAATGATTAAGAGAGTATCTAAAAAGGCAAGCAAATTTAAAAAGGACTCAGATTTTACAAGTATGAAAACTGTCTCTACTAATTATTTTATTTGTAGCCTTGAGAGGCATCTATTCACTTTGTCCACACATGTAGAATGAGAAATCATAGTATTTTAGGATTGTTGTGAAAATTAAATGTGAATAGCACACATATTGCTGAATATAAAGTCTTTGTATATGGATCATAGCAATTCAAATGTGCAAATCATGGATTATATTTGGAAAAAATTCACACGTCTTTCCCCAGAATATTGCACTAGGGGATCATGTATTTTTAAATATCCTTTCAACATCTGGCAAGACTGAAAAACTTCGTTTTAGTCAGGTTAACCCATTATCAAAGTTTGCATACATGCCTTTGCATACATGCCAGAATATATTACTTCTCTGTACAAGACTCTTTCCAAAAGCCTTTCATCCCAACCAGTGTTAAAGCCATATATTTTTAATAGCCTATGAGTATTTATATTCTCTATAGTTCTCTGTCTACCATTTTTTCTACTCCTGCTATACTGGCCTACTTCTTGATAGTCTAACCTTCAAGGGGAAATAAGCTCCTACCTAAGGATTTAAATTTTTTTGTTCTTCTGATTTCTACATGATTCACTTCTGTATTTCCTTAAGGTTTTTGCTCAAATGTCACCTTCTCATAGAACTTTACTGGCCTCCTTATATAAAAAATAAAGTCCTTCGTCTTGGATCATCCATCCTTTAAGCCATTTTTTATTAGCCTTACCAGAATACAATTTCTGTAAAAGCACGGAATTTTTTTTTTTTCCTTTGCTGCCTACAACAGTTCCTGATACATAGAAAGAACTTGAAATAGCTTGACTAACAATTACAAAATCCAAAGTAGCAGTGAATTAAACAGAACAGTAACCTGTTTTGCTCTCACAGAAGTCCCCCATACATATCCAGATATGGTAGGACATTCCTATGTCAGACTATGGGTTTCTTGTTTTCAGAGTCTTAAGCTTCAGGATAGATGCTTTAACTCTAATCTGGCTCTCCACCTTCCATGTCTGTATTCTAGTTGGCAGAAAGGAGGAAAGAGAAGGCCATACCTCTTTCATTTTAAGAGCATTTTGAAAAAGTTGCAAGTACCACTTCTAATATATATCATTGGCCATTAGTCATATAACCAAACTTGATTACAAGAGATGTTGTAAAATAAAGTGTTTGGGGCAGTCAGACATACAGCTGAAATTCCATAGTTCTGTTATTATAGGAGATGGGAAGAATAGATATTGATGGAAAGCTAGTGGACTCTGGGACATTTCTAAGTGAATATTTGTAGGAACACTATATTAGAAAGGACTAATTTTTAAATTTTATTTTGATTTCATAAATTGAAAAACCCGTTAATTCTAAACCAAAATATCATTACTTATAAGGAGTTATGATTTTGTTATTGTTCAGTCACTAAGTCATGTCCAACTCTTTGTGACCCCATGGACTGAAGCACACCAGGCTCCCCTGTCCTTCATTATCTCCCAGAATTTGCTCAGATTCATGTCCATTGAATTGGTGATGCCATCCAACCATCTCATCCTCTACCATCCACTTTTCCTTTTGCCTTCAATCTTTCCGAGCATCAGGAATTTTTCCAGTGAGTCAGTTCTTTGCATCAGCTGGCCAAAGTATTGGAGCT
Organism: Cervus canadensis; assembly: GCF_019320065.1. Classification (NCBI taxonomy): domain Eukaryota; kingdom Metazoa; phylum Chordata; class Mammalia; order Artiodactyla; family Cervidae; genus Cervus; species Cervus canadensis. The sequence continues at coordinate 51,935,497 of NC_057399.1, forward strand.
TCATTTTCATCATGAAACAGTTATGATAACAGTGAAATGTTGTTTTACATTCTTAACAAACCATTGCAAGAATGAATGCAAGTATTCGTTGAAATATTTCATTTTGATATTGGAGAAAAATGCTGTCTACAAAATCTAAACACATGAGTTGAACTCTTAGTTTTCATGTAGACTCAGAGAATAATGTTCCCTAACTGTCTTTCATTCTTCTGTTTGATCCATGCAATAAAGAATAGTGGTTGATTAGCTCAATCAGGTTACCTAGAGTTCAATAAATCCTATTCTGTTCCATTATATTCTATATCTTGAAGTTACCAAAGTCTGCTTTTAAACAAACAATAACAACAAAACTACTTAAAAACAATCTTACTTTGTTTTAAAAAAAAAAAAAAAAGCTTCAGTGAATTTCCCCTGTCAATTGCATTTTCTGCCTCTGAGCCTTCTCTGAGCTATTTCCCTGATCTGTGAGGCAAGGGATTCTGCCTGCCAGCTTCCTGAGCAGATCTAGGGGAAAATTAACACATCCACAACTGAGCTCAAGCATTGCTGACATCTGGTTTACTCATTTTCACAGCACACTTGCACTGCACCCTATTGCCTTCTTCTTATGCACTGTTTTATCATGTGGCTCATTTCAAGAAAATGCATTTAACTTTTAGGTACTACTCTGTGGTATGAAGTGTGGCAAATAGGAAATAAAATAACCTTGAAAGAGCATTTCCACCTATATGCAGCTATAATAATCACTGAGTCTCAAACTTCAGTGCTTATGATATGCTCTGTTTGGTAAAAGCTTTTGAAGCCAGGGTCAATGTTAATACCTAAAGAAACCGATCTCACTTTTGAAGAGAAAACAACAAAATATCAACAACAAATCATCTCTTTACATGGACTGGAATTTATTGCTTCCCAAAAAGATAATTAGCAGTCACTTTTACAGTAATTTATTTAATGGTGCTTTTTTGTTTTAATAGTAAGAAAATGAAACCAAAGTTAAAGGCTTTGGGTTTAATTTCGAGTTCTACCTTTGAAAAGTATTCTGTGTGTTTTCTGTGCTCTATTTTATTTCAATTGCTCCATTTACATATAATGTAAAATTGAGAGACCTCTTTAATGTAGATCCCATTTAATTTAGAATATATGATAAAGCAAATTGTACTAAAGACTGCTTTGATTCTATGGATACAGGTGTTGCTAAGAAAATGTATATTGTAAACAAGATTTTTATTTTAGCATAACATTTACAGTGAAAGACATAATGAATGAATTATTAGTGCTTCATCACTAATAGCAAATTGACAGAAAGGTCTGCCAAAAATAGCTTAATCTGAATTGTTCCAAATAGTATTATTGAAAACATACTTAAAAATGTCTCTCAGTTCAAACTCTAATAATTGTGATTTGTTCTTCTGTTCAGTCATTAACAGTGTATTCTTGAATTTTTTTTTAAGATACATTCTGTTTTAAATGTTTTAAATAAAAAACACTTATTCTTGGTTTGTATCTGAATTTCAACTCATATAACATTGTTATGCTGTTTTATAAATGAAGCACAGGGGAAAGAAGGAAAATATAATTATTACAGTATACATTTATAAGAAATTGATTAATTTGTAAGACCAAGAGATTATTTAAATACCTGTGAGATATTTAACAATATTATCAACTGTCAATTGTTGCTTTGAAAATCATAATAAATATGTTCTCACAACAGTAATCTTTAGATAGAAATGTGTAGGCATAGATGGGTTGAGAGTGGGTGTTAAATTCAACCATATTCCCTATGTAGTCATTAGGAAAGTCTTTAAAATGTAACTTAAATTTTATTACAAATCCTACATTTTAATTGTAAATTTAGTTATGCAGTTAATAAAACTACATTTGTAAGAGGAAATCTTTCTTTTTTTTAATTAATAAAGTGTTAGAATATCTAAATTTAAATTATATTGAATAACAACTCTAAAGGAATAATAGTATTTGAAAAGTAAGGCTAGTACATGAAGTCAAATTATCTAATAAATAAAATTTTTTCTATATCATTTTGCCATCCTGAGTCCCAATGATATGTACATTTGTATCCATGAAAGATGTCATGTTTTGTCTGCTGAAGAGACCACCAGAAAAACCTTTTGATCAAAAAGTTAAGTTTATTAGATCTACGCCCTTAAGGAAGAACCCACATTGCTTCCTATGTGGCTCTGATAGTAAGGAATCTGCTTGTAATGTAAGAGACCCAAGTTGGATTCCTGTGTTGAGAAGACCCCCTGGAGAAGGGGATGGATACACACTCTAGTATTCTTGCCTGGAAAATTCCAGGGACAGGGCAGCCTAGCGGGCTACAGTTCATGGGATCGCATCAGATTACTTTTTTTTTTTTCCACTTAAGGAAGAACCCATCTTGAGTCTTAATAGTGCCTTAGAGGAAGGCATCAGAGGAAAACATGTATAGAGTTTTAGGGCCTAGAGTTGATTATTTTAAGGTAGATCTTGCAAGGACGGGTACTAGTTAGGGTTGGTCAACATTTTTGACATGCTAGCTTAGGATTGGCCAGCACAGCAAATCAAGGATCTTGAAGCATGTCATGATGAACAAGCTCTTAGTCTTGAAAAGTACAAAAGTTCTTTTTAATTGGCTGTTTTAATTGGTTCACAGTCCTATTTTGCAGGGGCCAGTATTTCCTGGAGCAAGCAGCTCAGTTATTTTCACTTATCCTCAATATTGTCTAACATATGAAACTATATCTGTTACTACTGTTATTTAACATAGGAGCAGGTAATTTTCTCAGTTCAAAGTACCTGTTTTGTATGAACACAAACAAAAATTATTAATTAATGCTAGATACTGTTCACACCTTGGTGTATCCCTAAATGCAGCCATTATTATCTAAAACCTATTTAGATATACTTTTCTTCTTTGTGCTATCTCTTTCCTTCTTTGTCAGTTCACAACACAAGGGCTTCCTCATTTATAACACTCCTATTATCAAAACTGATTCAACCTAAAAATAAATGAAATTTTAATTTTGAAAATTAATTATCATGAAAAGTATAAAATTATAACAGTGATACTTTATATAGATTATGTTATTTGTCATATCCTGTCCTCCTATTATTATTGCCATTTAACATGTACTGATACTAAGGCAGATGTAAGTTAAGTAGCTTGGAGATAGAATATGTGTTAATTTCTTTAACCTCTATGGTTAAAGAAAATTTTCTAGGTAAAATAAATATAATCAATAATGAATAAATTAAAGAGACAGATATTAAAAGTTTTAAGTAGACACATTGGTATTTCTATGCCAAACGAAAGTCTAAAGGTTTTCTTCTAAAGAAATGGAATTATTTGGAATACCTAAAATATTTAAATATGTGGAAGAATAAGAGATTTGGTTGGGATGTGAGCTTTCCAAATCCTGGATTCAGTTAACCCAGATTTTTGGACAAATATATCCCTCTTACATTCTATTGTACATATAGTATGCAGCTTTTCTTATACCCTACAAAACATTTTGGATCCCTAATTAGAAGTAGCTTTGGATCCCTAATCTAGGCTATGACTTTCTTCTTCATGCATGTATATATACCACTCCTTAAGTTGCTTCTCATGTTATCAAATGTATTAACAGCTTTCATGGGTTATCTATGTTCTGCATTGCTCTATCTCCAATATTCTTGCAGTTGTTATTTCTGGGGGCTTATATCTAGTAATTCTGCTATATGATCGTACTTTTTGAACAAGTCTGGCTCCTGAGGAATATGAATTAAAAGATGGAGTGATTGGTCTTGCTGCTTCTTTATCCTTTAGTGCCATCCTGTCTAAATCATCACGTTTCATGTATCTGACTTAAAATAGTTTGTGTTTTTGCTAGGAGGAAAAATCATTGGAAAATATAAGATGAGCTCAGTGGATAGAGCTTGCCAACAGAGTGTTCTGGAGAAGGGTAATACTATGGAGTTGGAAATTTCACTTGTTAGATATTTCGTTATCCTGGGCCTTTAAGGACTAATACTTCTGCATGTGTTCTTAAGTCTCCCCCACCAGAATAAACTTGTTGTCTCTAAATTTGCTTATAGCAATTAGAGGGCAAAGAATTGAGAATACTTTGCTATAAACATTAATATAAACTTCCACTTTCAAATGGAAGTAGGAAAAACTCCCTAGCAAAACTATTGATAAAACTGGTAAAAATTACTTTAAAAAAAGCATTTACTCTCTGGGGAAATTGTCCTAAGGGTACACAGGTAATGAAGAAACATTTATCCAGAATTGAAATGAGAAGTAGATAATTCAACAATAGTTGGATAATTCAGTGTTCTACTTTCCCAAATGGACAGAATTGCTAAGCAAAAGATCAGCAAGGACGTAGCTGATTTAAATGACAGCATAAAGCAATTAGATTCAATAGATATCCATAGAACATCCCATTTAACGACAATGGAATAAATATTCTTCTCAAGAGCACATGGAATACCATCTATGAAAGACAATATATGAGGCCATGAAACATGATTCAATAAATGTAAGAGGCTGAAATCATAGAAAGTATGTTTTCTAATAACAATAAAATTAAATTAGAAATCCAAACCCACAAAGAAATTTGGGGAATTAATGCATATGTAGGCATTAAATATCACTTTCCTAAACAACAAATGGGATAAGGAAGAAATCACAAGGGAAATTAGAAAATACTTTGTTCTAATTAAAAATGAAGACATTAATATATATGAGATGCAGTTAAAGCTGAAAAACATTAGTTCACTTTGGTGAAATAGACAAATCCCAAGAAGGTCAAAAAGTACTGAAAGTCACTTGAAGAAATAGAAAATCTGAATAACCTATACTAGTGAAGAGATTTAAAAAACAAAATACCCCTAAAATGCCCAGAGTCAAATGGCTTTACTGGTTAACTCTGCCACATGTTTAAAAAGTGATTAATATCATTTTCTCACAAATTATTCCAAAATATAGAAGAGGAAGGAGTACTTCCCAACTCATTACATTAAGCCTATATTTCCTTGTATGGAAGACATTCTGGCAGTTTATTTATTTATTTATTTTTTGGCAGTTGTTTAAAAGGTAAAAATATAGAAACAGCATCTGACCTAGCAGCTCTACTAGATAAACCCCAAAGAAATGAAAACATGCATCCACACGTAAACATATACAGAAATATTCTTAGCAGTTTTACTCAAAGAGCCAAAAAATGGAAACAACACAGATGTCCATGAACTGATAGATGGATTAATAAAGAATGGCATAGCCATTAAAGGGAATATGATTTAGTAATTAAATAAAGGAATAAAGAACTGTTGTTGTTTTAGTTGCTAAATTATGGCCAACTCTTTTGGGACCCCATGGATTATAGCCTGTCTGGCTCCTCTGTCCATGGGATTCTCTAGGCAAGAATACTGGAGTGGGTTGCCATTTCCTACTCCAGGGGATCTTCCTGACCCAGGATTGAACCTGCATCTCCTGATTATACTAGAATTTATGGTGGTAATAACTGCACAACTCTGTGAATATATTAAAAAACATTAAGGGATTTCTCTGGTGGTCCAGCAGTTCAGACTCTGCACTTCCACCACAGGGGGTGCGGGTTTGATCCCTGGTCAGGGAATTAAGATCCTACATGCTGTGTGGTGTAGCCAAAAGATAAAAAATTGAATAGTACACCTTAAATAGGGAATCATATATGTGTATGTGAATTAGATAAAGCTATTATAAAAGTAATGCCTATTTCACTCATTTCTGTGATTTATTTAAAAACATGCCATGCTAAGTCACTTCAGTCGTGTCCAGCTCTTTGCAAGTCTGTGGACTGTAGCCCTCCAGGCTCCTCTGTCCATGGGATTCTCCAGGCAAGAATACTGGAGTGGGTTCCCGTGCCCTCCTCCAGGGGATCTTCCCTACCCTGGGATCGAACCCCAGTCTCTTATGCCTCCTTCATTGGCAAGTAGATTCTTTACCACTCGTGCCACTAAGCAGGGATCTGTATTTACATATACTTAGTAATAAGTTTATGTGTGGGAGCAGAAGTTAACAATGCACACTGTGTACATCTTCATATGATATTTGGGATCTGAAAGAATTGTTCACCTTCATATAAATGAACACTAAATTTCCTGAGTAAGAGTTATTCATTGCAGCTTATACAATCAGTTCCTGCTAAGTGAACATGTTCACCCTTCAGGAGACTTCTGATGGTTAGCAACGAAAATCCCAACTATTGAGTTTTTATCATTATGACTAACAAACCCATGGGGAAGACAGTAAAAAATAAGAGCAAAATTCCATGATATTTTAAAATTTCCTCATGGAGATATTAATTTTGAATAAAACATGAACATTTTGGTCCCCTGGTTTTTAAACAAATGGTTGCTTAATTGAAAATGTGTCCTAAAGCACTATAGTGATCATCTCACTTCCATAATATTATTGCTTCAAGCATATGCATTTTGATACATATTCTGGCATTTCACAATATGTACATACTACATAATCAAATGGCATAAAATATTCAGATAAAGCATAAGACATCCAAACAATGTCTTGAAAAATAAAGTTATGACAAGTGTGTTATTAGGAGATTATATAATATATATATATGTAAGAAAAAACTGAATTTGTTTACATTATTAGTATTTTACAGGATTTATGCTTTTTTCCCCTCAGGAATATTATATGTATGTATTTTTCTTTTTGTTTACTGCAGCTGAGTTGATAATTGTTTTTCCAAATGTCACAGCTGCAAGAACATATTTCAAAAATGTTATGACCACAGGTATTAAATTCACCTCCTACTTCTTGGGAGTTTATATTTTTTAGCCTATAATTATAGAATCTGGTCTTTTAGCCTTCTTTTCACTTTTTGAGTTAGTAGCGGGCATCAACGGTAGCTCATCTAATTTCGACAACCTTGAATGTATTTGAATATCTAAGGAAACATTGTGATCTTTGCTCAGAATCTTCTCCCGAGATTGTCTTCTTTTCTAGCTTGTGTGTGTGTGTGTGTGTGTGTGTTTCCTAAAGCAAGGAAGCTGAAGTCAGAAATAATGTGCAGTGAAAGAAAATAAATCTGAGCTTCTTGATACAAGAGGAAAAAAACTGCTTCTTTTGTGTAAATTCACTTTTTCCAATTTTTTTTGTTTTAATTTTTATTGAAGTAGAGTTGATTTACAGTGTTGTACTGGTTTCAGGTATATGTAGATGTTTTATTTTTAATCTGGCAAATTACTAGGAGGATGATAATACACACAGTAGTTGCAGTGTTCTGATTTGGTCCCACCCAAAACAATTGTGGGTTCCCTGGTGGCTAAGATGGTAAAGAATCTGCCTGAAATGCAGAAGACCCAGACTCAGTCCCTGGGTTGGGAAGATTCCCTGGAGAAGGAAATGGCCATCCACTCCAGTAATTTTGCCTGAGAAATCCCATTGACAGAGGAGCTTGACGGGCTACAGTCCATGGGGTTACAAGGAGTCGGACATGACTGAGTGACTAACAAGCACACAAAACAACTGTATATTTTATCTTCCAAGAAGGTTGAACTGTAATGATTAGCAGTAAGGCCTAAAAGGACTGGAGTAATCGAGTTCCAGTGAACTCTTCAAGGCTCCTTTCTTACTGAGGATGGTGTTAAAATTAAATAGGAGAAGGACCACAGGAAAGCAGGCAAGAATAAGTCCAAATAGAAGTGGGGGAGGGGAACAAAAGAGAAAATCTCAGAAAGCATGTACCATAGTTTTTAGCACTACCCTTACGTAGCAGAAGGGGGAGCTCTGGGAAGTTAAAAATACTCCTAGTCAATCCCCTTTTTTCCGGGTTTGGGAAAATTAAATTCAAATAGGAATGTACAACAGAAAAGTATCATGGTTAAATTTCATAGAAAATTATTTGAAGAAAAAAGAATGTAGAGTCTTAGACTGAAGTACTGAAGTACAAAGTAAAAACAAGAACAAAATTTAAATATAAAGTAACAAAGGAAGTGATAAAAAGATTGCAGAGAAGGTGATAAGTACTGAAGATCAATAAAGAGGATTAGGCATACAGATACTAGAGTTTCTAAAGGACCTAAGAAAAGCATCAGAGAAAATTATGAAAGTGTGTATTTCAAGGAAACTTTCCTTTAAATAAATGTTTAAACTTTACCTTAAAAGACAAACTGTGAACCTGAGAATATTGGCTATGATGACCAACAAAACTTAGTATAGTAAAATTATTGTCCTTAAGACGAGGAAAAAATTGAGAATGTGACTTGAAAGGGAAATAAAACTAGATCATCACCTGACTTTTCAGTAACTATTTTTATACAAAATAATTGAGTACAATACTCAACTTATTCAAGAAAAGAACATAAGAACCATGGATTTTATATCCAGGAAAATTGACCTCCATATATAAAGGACTTTGTAAAGGATACTGTAAAACTAATATCAAGTGACAAAATCTCAGAGAATATGGTTCTTATAAGACCCTCCTAAATATTTTACTTAAGAATAAGCTTCAAGAAAACAAAATGGCTAGAGAGGCACATAGTAGAGAAGAGATTAGCGTTAAATGGGTGATTCTTAAACTAAATGAGAACTAAAAGGGGAGAAAATAGCACACAGTTCCCATCTGTCGTGATGATTTAGTTAGAGGACAATGACTGAAAATGAGGAGGATGAGGATAGCATATATCAACTATCAATAAAAAAATAATAATTGGTGATATAAAAGTATTATTAACATTGTTAGTCTAAAACTGTTGTATATGAGAAGGCACTGAAGATATGTAATTATAGTTCATCTGAGTTCCATCATCCCTATTGTTCTAGAAAACTAGAATTCTCATTGTGAAACTAAGGAGATTCAGATGTAATATAGAAAAGGTTAAGTATAAAACCCTGAATACCACGTATGTAATAGGAATATCATTATAAAACATGAAGTACTTTACCTTTTATATATTTATACATAACTTATATACACATGTGTGTTTATATATGTATGTGTATGTAAATGCACACACACACACACAAGATTTCAGCTAGTATACATATTCCTAATAAATATCCTTAGCTCTGTCCTTCAAAAACATGATAGAAACAATGACCAGCTCAGCAGTAGTTTGCTTCCCAAGTCCTAATAATGATCCTGATTTATTATTCCCCATTTGAAGAAAATAGGGTCTTGTAGAGAAACAAATGATCCTTGTTCTGGGGCAGAAAATATACGAGATGAGCCTGGGACATCTTGACATACTAGTTGTCAAGAAAGTTTTCCAAGAAAATAAAAGGGCCTAGGAACCCTCTCCCTCTTGGGGGCGGGGCGGGGGAAAGGCATTACTGAACACAAATATTAGAAACTGAGTATTTTAGCCATGTATTGGGTTAAAAGATACAGTAAATGAAGTAAGAGGGCTTCCCTGGTGGTTCAGTGGTAAAGAACTCTCCTGCCAATGCAGGAGATGCAAGTTGAACCCCTGGGTAGGGAAGATCTCATGGAGAAGGAAATGGCAACCCATTCTAATATTCTTGCCTGGGAACTCCCATGGACAGAGGAGTTTGGTGGGCTGCAGTCCATGGGGCTGCAAAAGAATCAGACACTACTTGGCGACTAAGCCACAACAAGTAAGAGCTTGAATTGAGACAAAACTTCGACAGTATGTCCTTGTTGGTAATTTCTTTGAAATTCAACCTCTGTGATAAAAAGCTGGCTGATCTCCCAAAATATGAAAGATTTGCTTCGTGGGCCAACTCTTAAAAATAATGCTTAAATATTTAAGAGATAGTGTCATAGCTTGTTCACTGTATGCTCTATAAACACAAATTGATTTTTATACCATCTCCAACTGATTAAATCATTCTGAAAAGGTCAGTGTTTTAGTTAATTTTGAATTTGGGTTATGTATCAAAGAAGTTGTTTTTCCCTAGTACAAGTCATAAAAATTTGATACCTTGTAAGAGGGATTTAAGAAAAATTTTCCAATGAAGTATGAATAAAATAACAGATAAATGTTTGTATTTTAAAGGATTCTACTAAAAAACTGTGACTTCCCTGCTGAATACCTATCATATCCAAATTGTAGTGAATAATTGATATCAATAACAAAATAGCTTTAGTCATAAAGGAAAACATATACATTTTATTATATGTCTATATTATGGGACATCAGTAAGCCATATCCCATTTGTTACCTTGACTAGCTCTCAATACAATGTAAAATTTTAAACGAACACAACTGTGACTCCTACATCTCACATACCAACTCATCCAGCTGCTGAAACACGGAGATTCTTGTTATTTTAGTTTTGTAAATAGAGTCAAAAAATATTTTTTTAAATTGCTACATGCTTACTATCTTAGATCTAACCTTTAATTGACCCATTAAAGAAAAAAAAATTGTTGTAGCATTACTATGAATCAGGCTTTAATTAAAATAGTTCTGAACTTGTGAATACTTTAGCTAATTAATATATAAATATTAATTTTTAAGTATTAGAATAATTTAGAAGGAAGCACAAGTCTAGCTTATTATTGATTGCATCATCAATTCCCGATTACTCTAGAAATATCATCTCCCATCTTCTTGGCTATGTCACTGCTCCACAGATTTGATGTCTCTTGTAGCAACCTTTGCTTGGAGAACTCCATGGACAGAGGGGCTTGAGAGGTTACAGTCCATGGAGTCACAAATAGTTGGACACGACTGAGCAGTGAACACTTTTAGCAACCTTACCAGTAACTACTTCAACACTTGCTTATTTGTAACTACATATGTCTGGTTTACTTTGTATGCACAGAAGTCCCTTAAAATGTTCACACTTAACCCTTCTCCTGTTCTGCAGTTTAAAAGAGAAAATATTCTATAAAAATGGTGTCATATAAGTCAGCAATTAGAGAAGTAGGTCAACTTGCTAACACTGTCTTCAAGTAATAGTTTTATTTATTTTGAAGAAAGAAGTGGTCCATTATTTGTCTTGAAGCATAGCTTAAAGATATTTGCCATACGCATTTAAATGTAAACACAAGACACATCAAAAAGTTAAAATATGTTATCTTAAACCAAACCTACCATAATATAACATCTTCTGAATTATGTATTTGATTTTGAAAATATAGTCTCATTTACTTAATACAAATCCCTCTGTGTTTTCTCCTTTGAACACAGGGAATGATGAAAAGAAATACTTTGTATCTGAAGTGGTTTCATTTCTTGTAAGCCAAAACTGGTCATATTCATCTACAGCTGTGGATTAGAAACAGAACTTGGATTTAAGGAGATAAAAATGACAGATTCATGAGATTAGAACTCCTAAAGTGATATCCAATAAGTAACAGTCTGGACCAGAAAGGGAAAATACCCTACTAATGCAGGTAACACTCATCAACTTGTCTGTATGTTGAATTTGGGTAGAGAGGTATTTCTCCTGAAAAATCTTAGTCTAAACCAGATCTTCCACTATATTATCAAATTTTTATGATCTGTAGTGTTAAAACCAACAGAAGAAAATTATATTAAAATTACTTACAGGTCAGTTTTATATGTATAACATTTAGTTCTTATTTTAACTTGGTTCTCTGTCTGCCATGGAACAAATCATATACATGACCAGAAGATGATTTAAATTTTATTTTTACATTCTGAGATGAATCAGGATGTTGAGATTTTTGGTTTGGCTTTATTTGTGTGTATAAATGTTGTTGTTCAGTTGCTAAATTGCGTCCAACTCTTTGTGACCTCATGGACTATAGCACACCAGGCTTCTCTGTCCTTCACTATCTACCTGAGTTTGCTCAAACTCGTGTCCATTGAATCGGTAATGCCTTCCAACCATCTCATGCTCTGATGCCCCCTTCTCATCCTGCTGTCAATCTTTCATAGCATCAGGGTTTTTTCCAATGAATTGGCTCTTCAAATCAGGTGGCTGAAGAATTGGAGCTTCAGTATCAGTCCTTCCAATGAATATTCAGGTTTGATTTCCTTTAGGATTGACTGGTTTGATCTCTTTGCATTCCAGGGGATTCTCAAGGGTCTTTTCCACCGCCACAATTTGAAAGCATCCGTTCTTTGGCTTTCAGCTTGCCTTAAGGTCCAACTCTCACATCCGTACATGACTACTGGAAAAGTAATGCATCTGCTTTTTAATACACTGTTTAGGTTTGTCATAACTTTTCTTCCAAGGAGTAAGACTTTTACATTTTGTGGCTGTAGTCACCATCCTTAGTGATTTTGGAACCCAAGAAAATAAAATCAGTTACTGTTTCCATTTATTCCTCACCTATTTGCCCTGAAGTGACGGGACCAGATGCCATGATCTTAGTTTTTTGAATGTTGAGTTTTAAACCAGCTTTTTCACTCTCCTCTTTCACCTTCATCAGGAGACTCTTTAGTTCTTTTTCACTTTCTGCCATTAAAGTGGTATCATCTGGATATCAGAGGTTGTTAATATTTCTCCTGGCAATCTTGATTTCAGCTTGTGATTCATCCAGCCCTGCATTTTCCATGATGTACTCTGTGTATAAGTCATATAAGCGGGGTTACTATATACATCCTTGGCATACTCCTTTCCCAATTTTGAACCAGTCCACTGTTTCATGTAAGTTTCTAATTGTTGATTCTTGATCTGCATACAGATTTCTGAGGAGGCAGGTGAAGTGGTCTGGTATTCCCATCTCTAAGAATTTTCCAGTTTTTGTGATCCACACAGTCAAAGTGTAGTCAATGAAGCAGAAGTAGGTGTTTTCCTGGAATTCCCTTGCTTTTTCTATTGCCCAGTGGATGCTGACAATTTGATCTCTGGTTCCTCTGCTTTTTTAAATTCAACTTGTACTTTTGGAATTTCTCAGTTCACATACTGTTGAAGCCTAGCTTGAAGGATTTTGAGCATTATTGTGCTAACATGTGAAATGAATGCAATTGTGTTGTAGTTTGAACATTCTTTGGCATGGTCTTTCTTTGGGGTTGGAAAGAAAACTGCACTTTTCTAGTCCTGTGGTCATTGTCGAGTTTTCCACATTTGCTGACATATCGAGTGCAGCACTTTAACAGCATCATCTTTTAGGATTTGAGATAACTCAGCTGGCTTTTCATCACCTCCACTAGCTTTTTTCATAGTAATGCTTCCTAAGGTCCACTTGACTCAAGAATGTCTGACTTTAGATGAATGACCACAGCATTGTGGTTATCCAGGTCATTAAGACCTTTTTTATATAGTCTTCTGTGTATTCTTGCCGTCTCTTCTTAATATCTTCTGCTTCTGTTAGGTCCTTGCTGTTCCTGTTCTTTATTGTGCCTATCTTTGCATGAAATGTTCCCTTGGTATCTCAAATTTTCTTGAAGAGATCTCTCATCTTTTCCATTCTATTGTTTTCCTCTGTTTCTTTGCTTTGACCACTTAAGAAGGCCTTCTTATTTCTCCTTGCTATTCTCTGCATTCAGTTGGGTATATCTTTCCTTTTCTCCTTTGCTTTTCCCTTCTCTTCTTTTCACAGCTGTTTGTAAGGCCTCCTCAGACAGCCATTTTTTCTTCTCATATTTCTTTTTCTCAGGATGGTTTTGGTCACCAAAACCAACCATAGTTGGGATATTACGAACCTCCATCCATAGTTCTTCAGGCCCTCTATCAGACCTAACCCCTTGAATGTATTCATTACCTCCACTGTGTACTCAGAAGGGATTTGATGAGGTCATAGTTGAATGGTCTAGTGGTTTCCTATACTTTTTTCAATTTAAGCCTGAATTTTATGTATGTGTGTATGTATGTATTTTGTTGTTGTTATTATTGTTTTGTTGTGTGTGTTTGATTGGTTATTTAAAAATTTTAAATATTTTTTTTATCAATATGGTATTTTAAATGTAATTCAGTGAAAATGGTGGGCTGTCATATGAGAATTAAAATTTTAGCCAGTTGTTTTTTCTGAAATTTGGCTACTTTGCATTATGATGTTTGGCAAAGAAAAGAAAAACAATCTCTTTCAGAAATCATAAATTTCTATAATTTGATTTCTTTATCATGAGTGTAGCTCTAATTACCCAGAATTTCAGGCTGGAGGCCACTTCTGGGTGATTGACTCAGAGGCCTTGGTGATAGTAATGTAGCTATTGTACATGTTTTTAAAATTTATATCTAAATATTTTTCTCTTTAGTGGTAATAAAAATGGTATTTTATATTTAATTTCAAATTTCCATTGTTTACTGTTAGAATATAGGAAAGCAATTGACTTTTGCATATTTAGCTTGCATCTGGTAACTGTGTTATAATCACTTATTAGTTCTGGTATAATTTTGTTGATTCTTTGTGTTTTCTTTGTGTACAATTATATCATCTGCAAACATAGACTGTTTTACTTCCTCCTTCCCAATATGGGCTTTTTCTTTTCTTTCTTTTGGTTTTTCTGTATTAGCTATGACTTCCAATATACTGTTGAGTAGGATTGATAAAAACAGATGTCCTTGCCTTGTCCCTGATGTTAACAGAAAACCATCTAGTTCCTAACATTAGTTATGAGGTTAGCTGTGAATTTTTTGTGGATGTTCTTTATCAAGTCAGTGAAGTTCCCCTTTATTCCTAGCTTGCTGAGTTTTTTTTTTTAATCATGAATGGGTAATGAATTTTGTTATATTTTTTGCATATGTTGATATGATATTATTTTTCTTCACTAAACTGTTGTGATGATTGTATCAGTTGATTGTCAAATATCAAACGAGCATTGCACACCTGAGGTAAATCCCATTTGGTTATGTTATATAACTATTTATACATTTTTAAATTCAGTATTTGCTAATATATCATTGAGGATCTTTACTTCTATGTTTGTGAGAATTATTGGTCTGTAGTTTCCTTGTCTTGAAACATCTTTGGTTTTTATATTAGGTTGATGCTGGCCTCATAGGATGAGTTAGGATGTATTCACCCTATTTTCTAGAGGTCATCGTTGAGAATTGGTGTAATTTCCTCATTAGCTGTTTGGCAGAATTCACCAGTGAAAACATCTGTGCTAGTATTTTGTTATGTGAGGTTATTAATTATTGATACAATTTCTTTAGTAAATATATGACTATTAGGATTACGTGTTTTTCCTTGTGTAAGGTTTGATAGGTTCTGTCTTTCAAGGAATTTATATAAGTCATCTAAGCTTTCAAATATGCGGGCATAGCCTTGTTCATAATATTTATTTATTATCCTTTAATGTTGAAGGGACTAGAAGTGATCTCTTTCATTTCCTATATTAGCAATTTGTATCTTTTCTTTTTTTCTTGGCAAGAAGTTTATCAATTTTACTGAGTTTTCATAAAAAAACAGTTTTTGGTTTTGTTGATTTTCTTTATTGATTTCTTGTTTCGAATTTCCTTGATTTCTGATCTATTTTTTTTAGTTATTTCCTTCTGCTTGGTTTCCATTTTATGCAAGCTCATTTTACAATTTCTCTCAATATTTCTTTACTATTTTTTTTCCATTCTGAAATACATTTCTAATACATTTACTGATATTTGGTTTGGAACTTATATCAGCATTTAAACATGCTATTTCATTGTTCATTTCATAAACATTTCATAAGCATCATAAACATTCATTTCAATAAACATTGCTATTTCACAGTTCATTACAGCTTAATTTCAGATGAGATGTCACTGTCATTGATTTTTTTAATTTTTGAAAGTTAGATGTCTTTACCAGCTTTCAGACTTTTCTTGTTTTTGCTTTCTGTAGTTTGACTTATATGAGCCCAGGTACGTTTGGAAAAGGAAGTGACAACCCACTCCAGTTTGCTTGCCTGGAGAATCCTTTGGATAGAGGAGCCTAGTGAACTGTAGTCCATGGGGTCACACTGAGTTAGACACGACTGACTAACACTTTACTTTTATGCTTCTATGTTCTCCTCTTAGGTTATTTTCAACTTGTGAACTGGTAATTTTTTTTTTTCAGTTTTTGAGTATTCTCAGGCATCATCTTAAATATATATTCAATTATACATTCATAAGAACTCTCCAGTGTTTTTCATTTATTTATTGTGCAATTTTCTTCAATTTCCATTTTTCCTCTATTGTTTTGCTTGACAATTTTTATTGCTTTTCTTCCATCAATCCTGTCTTATGCTAATTCTATGTGATATTCTAATAAAACACTGTCACAATTTTCATTCACATGGCAAACTTGATCTTAGCCAGATATTCAAGGCAAGTAAAATTATAAAGTTTAGGAAAAAACATATGAAGTTGTCACTCTGGCAAAAATATGATTGTTTATATAGAAAATCGAATGACTCTATGGGTATACTTTTCTAATTGACAGTGAGTGTATCAAATTTATTGAAGACCAGATCATTGTAGAAAACAAACATAAGATTTTAAATGATGTCATTTATTACTGCATTAGAAAACATCAAATGCCTATGAGTAAATGTAACAAAATATGTGCAAAATTTCTACACTTCTGTAAAAGATAAATATGAATTTTTAAAAATCTAAGTAAATTTCTTGAATTAGGAAATGTTTTAAGATTTGAAAACACTATTTTAGGACTATTTTATAAATTCAATGGAATCATATTCAAATCATATAAAAGTTTTACACTTATGTAAATCCAAAATTTCATTCTAAATTGATAGTTAAAAGTCCTGAATAGTCAAGGAAAACTCAAAAAAAGAAATGCAAACTTGGATAAACTAAAGATTTAGATATTAAAAAGCCATTAAAAATATCGTATATTATGGTATTTGGTTTAAGAAGAGACAAAAAACAATGAAACATACATTAGCATTCTTTTGATTAGTGACTACAGCAAGAAAAGAGGAAAATTAAATGGTTTGAATTCAACTGAGCATTCACATTTTTAAGAAAGGAATCATAGCCCTTGATTAATATCATATGTGAGTCAATTACAGATATAGTATAGATTAAAAAAAAGAAAAGTAAAACAATAAAGCTTTTTGATGAAGCATATTTATTATCTTGGAACAGGCTGTTTCTTCAGCAGAATACAATGTGACATGATAGTTGATAAATTAAACTCCATTAAGATTAAGTCCTGGTATTAATTAAAGTGTACCATTTAGAAGGCTAAATTTCAGCCAAATAGTGTGAGAAAAATGTATGCAATGCATAAATCTAGCAAAGACCTGTACCTAGATAATATGTAATGGTCACAACAAAATACTAAGAAAAAGGCAAATAGGCCAATAAATAATGGGTAAAAGGCTTGTTCAGACTTTTCAAATGAGGATTTGCCAGTTGTCAATATGCATAGTAAGAGATGTTCAAGTGCGTATTCATCAGAAGAATGAAAGTTAGATACAACTACATAGCCAGAAGAATGGGTAAAATAAAAATGACACACAATACCAACGTTTATTGAAGATGTAGATCAATGGAAATTTCTATGCACTTCTGTTGGGAATGTAAATTGGTAAAATTACTTTGGAAAATTGTGCTGCAATACCTACTAACATAGAACATACATTTACTGAGCCAATTACCATAAAGTAATTTCTCTTTACTCCAGAAATGCATGCACATGCACATGTATAAGGATGGTCCCGGAAGCATTATTTATAATAACCAAACACTGGAAAAAATAAAAACATTCACAACAGTAGAATGCACAAATAAATCGTTGTATATTAAAGAACATTGAACAAACTTTACAACATATAGCAAAATGGATGAAATTCTAAACATAATTTGAATAAATAAAGCTAGTGATAAAAGAATATATATGATTCCATTTACATACAGTTTTTAAAAATAGGGAAAACAAAATATAATATTTCAAAATACCTACCAGTTGGTAAAACTATACAAAAAAAGTAAGAAAGCATTTATTTTCCATTACCATCAAAATAGTGGTTGTATCCTGCTGGGAGGAAAGAAATTATTAATTGCAGAGTCATGCAAGGATCACCTGAAATGCTGGCAATATTTTACCTTTTGACCTGGTAGGCATTATGCAAGAATTCCTTCAGAATAATTTATTGAACAGTACATACTTTTTTTGTGCACATTATTTATCCATAAACATTTCATAGTAAGTTTAAAATGCTTTTTAAAAACTAAAATTATGTGTGATTCATTAAAAGATATTTCAGATTAAGTGAGCATTCTGATTCTTAAAGGTAGATTGACAGTTGTGGTGAAAATAACACGTTGTGTCATGCTAAATAGACTAAGTTAGTTTTTGTTTTGAAAAATTAATTTCTAAAATAGATGAGTGAAGGGGATATTAACAAAGAAACTAGTTAAATTTGAATGAGAACCACAAAATCTAAGTGACAGTCATAATAGATAACTGTGTTTAAAATTAGAGTCAAAGACATCATTTCTAAAAAAGATACCTCAGATCCATAGATGGTATGCTCTTCTTTACTCTCATTTGCTCATTATGTTTCTCAGTAACTTTAAGTTTCAAATATATCTTATATAGTGTCACAATCTGCCTAATTATTATTTATTTAAATACAGTTTAATCTTCTTTCAAAGTTTTCTAATTAAAAGAAAGTTTTTATTTTCTCTTACTATGATGTTCAAAGGTCTGTAATATTTGAGAACCTGATGACAGTCAAACATTTAAGCCTATATTTTCTTTTTTGGGGGAGGGAGGGCCCTATTGTGAAGCGAGGAATTAATCCATTCTTTTTTTTAATGTAACAATTTTGATACATGTCCCCTTAAGAGATCACAGCTTTAGCTAAAAGGAACATATTCACCCATAACTTCATAAATCAACCAGAAAAGCCCTGAAATGTTTATCACTATATTTCACATATATCATATCCTCTAACTAAAATGCTCAGGATTAAGACAGTCCAGGGAACACTGCACTGTCTTTTGATTTCTAAAATAATCCTGTCCTCTAACAGAGTCTTTCTGTGGTCTACTTTGTTGATAGGTTAAAAAGCTCAATGTGAATTAAAAATTCTGTGCTTGAATACTCTTTTTGACAAATTTAAATAGATTTCTTTATTGAAGGATTTTTCATCCTCTTCTATTTGAGGGCTTCTCTGGTGGCTCAGAGGTTAAAGTGTCTACCTGCAATGTGGGAGATCTGGGTTCGATACCTGGGTCGGGAAGATCCCCTGGAGAAGGAAACGGCAACCCACTCCAGTATTCTTGGAAATGGCAACTCACTCCAGTATTCTTGCCTGGGGAATCCCATGGACGGAGGAGCCTGGTGGGCTACAGTCCTCGGGTCTCGAAGAGTCGGACACGACTGAGCGACTTCACTTTCACTTTCTTTCATTTTCTATTTGATAGTATATATGTTGACTTTTGAAGAAAAAAAAAATTCAAGTATATTTGACCATAGAGTTTTTTGAGTAAGTTTTTATTGGCCAGTATTGGCAGCTTGTGCCTTGGTAACATTGAACTTAATTTCAGATAACAATAGCAGCAATCATTTCTACTATATAATGTGTGTTAGTCACTTGGTTGTGTCTAACTCTTTGTGACCCCATGGACTATAGCCTGCCAGGCTCCTCTGTCCAAGGAATTTCCCGGGCAATAATACTGGAGTGAGTTGCTATTTCCTGTTCCATATTATATAATAGGTGTTATGAAATAAAGACTATTTTATCTGTTACTTTTGGTGGCTTTCTTGATTTACTTCTTTTTTAATGCAATCATGTATATGTTACAAAGATCATGGCTTATCTGTTAGTATACTTATCAAATGTATTATCTTATCTTGGTAACTGAGAAATAATGCATGAAAGAAATGAATCATTAGAGTTTGGACTTAGCGTGGCTGTCATAAAGGATAAATATTTTATAGTAGTTAAGATATCTTTCACCATAACTGTACCAACTAGGCATACTTTTATATCTGTTGGTCACAGGAATCAATGGTTGCTTGGAAAATGATATCATACCTGTAAGCTTCCCAAGGGTGCTAATGTGCTTAAGATTAAAAGAGATAAACTAAATTTACATAGATATCTCTTAGGCAGCCAGCTATGTGTCTGAAAACACATATTCTAAATCTTGATTCTGAGCCAAAGGCATGGAACCACATCCAGTGATGTTTCCATATGTTTACTACATTTTTTTTTTTACATTTGCACTTTTTAAGAATTGATACTTTAAAGGAAGAGAGGACTTTCTGCAAGATTGCTTTGTTCCAGTGGAAGTGTTCATTTGGTTTATAAGTGGGTACATGTCAATTAGGCATCAATTGACAGTTTAGAGAGTATTGAGATTTATTATGAGAGATGCAGTGTAATCAATTTTAAATTATAGGACACTAATATAATTAGATTTTTAGCACATAAAAATTGTAAGGAATATTTAGGCACTTAATTGGAATTTTAAAAGCCCATGATAGCAAGTTAATAATTGTAACAACTAATAGAGTATCTAAATAAATGTCACTATTTTTATTAATTGATATTTAATTTGCTGTAGCCTGCCTTGGTAAATGTTAATTAAATGCCAGAAAATTCCTTATAATTTTAACATATTAATAATCTTATAATTATGTCTTTATTGCTTACATAATTATGTTAATTACACAGCTACTAGATTTACTGTACCCTTTATAGAATGCTTAGGACTATTCATTTTTCTCCACAGGTCAATAAACTCGATTGCTTGGTAACCACTGTAGGTCATAGAACATCAAAACTATTTGTGAATTAATATACATTTCGATACAACACTGTGAACTTTACACATTAAATCAAGAGAAGTGAAATAATGGAAACCTGTCATTAGTCCTTTTATGAATGTATTATCTTTTACTTTAGAAAATATGTATCGATATGGGAGAAAACATGAAAATTGTCTTTCACAAACTTTTCTAAAATGGTATTTAATAAGAGTATTTTCTTTCAACATGCTTTCATATGTATAGTCTGACTTTATATATACAGTATATAAATTATATATATTTTATGTATAGAATAACATAAAATTCAACTATCCTCATTTTACTAATAAAAAAACTGATTTAGAGATTACATTATTTTCCTGATATAATTCCACATTATTGTTGCTTACATACTCACTGAGCTTTGTCACTCTTTAGCCCCTTATATATTCAGCCCTAACTTCCTACCAACTCTAAGTTTCCAATCTAGACACTTTGTTCCAACACTTTTTACCTCTATCTCTGGTAAATAATTAGACATTTCAAAAAGTCTGTTTCTATCAGCTTTTCACCACTGAAAAGCTGGTGTTGAATAAGTCAAGCCTGGTGTTGAATAGGTCATGACTTACTCATCTGTAAATTCCTAGTTGAGACTCTTATCACAGAATATAATCCAAAAGTATATCGAATTCAAAACTTGTGTAAGTTTTGTTTAAGTTAGGTCCGTTACTTCTTTCTCCTGGCAGTTCTCATAGAGCATCATCTCTCCTCAATGCTCAGATTTTTTTTTTTTTTTTGTTTAACCCCTCCATTTCTGTTCTTGATCATCTCTATTTGCATCTTGTTTTTATAGCCAACCACAGATTTCATAAAATGGTCAAGTAAAAAGCTTATACCATTAATTAATTAATACAATTTGCATGTTAGATCACTGAAATGAAACCTCACTATTATTTATTTTATATTTATAGAAATATTTGTAATATAATAATAGACACATTTGGATTGCATTTTTAAATTAGTTGCTTATTCTAAAATAGGTAACTATAACTCAACACCATGGACACATTAATATGTAGTATTAGTCTTTTCCAACATATTGCATCATGATGTAATAGGAAAAAAATAGTTGGGTTTTATGACATCTACAGTGCAAATTGTGCACTGGAAAATGTGGTAAATGGATGAGTAAGCTTTTGTGGCCTTTTCTAATTCTAAGTTAAAAATTAAAATATTTGTTCTTCTATTGTATACAATATATTGAGTAGATTGTTAAATAAGCAACAACCATTTCTTCCATATTTTCATTCTTGATTTTATAAAAATGGTGTTTTATTCATGTTTGGATAAATTTTATCAGAGTCATTCTTGCATCACATGAAAAAATCTTTGTATTATTATGATGAAAGAGACCACATTTTATAGTAATCAGTGCAGTGTCTTCTACTCTACCTGGCATCTGTTTTTCTTCTCAATTTGATGTCATACTACTTATTCTATATATTTTCACAGTTCTCTTCAGTATGTAATTCGAGTTCTTATTTCATACTAACTACATAACTTGCAGATCTACAGCTTTGACAAAAAGATCCTATCTGCTAATCTCTGAATATTCAGATGGTTCTCATTTTTAAAGAACCAACAAAGTCTTCTATTTTATCATCTTTATGACACATTATCAAAAACGTGGGCCTGCAGTGATCTCCTTCAGTATTAACATCCCTCAGTAAATACTGTTTGTTTAATTGATTGCTCCTTTATACATACTTGTCTTGTGCATTTTTAATTTTCCCAGACTGCATCATTGGCCCCTTCAGGTTAATGACCAGGACCCTTGTTTCTGTTTTATCTCTACAAGTCCCCAGCGTTGTATTATGCACATAACAGGCAACAGGCATTGTTCAATTTAACTCTTGTTTGAATAGTGGACCAGTGCAGCACTTTTTATTCTGTGTTCTTCAATGAAAGACCATTAATTACCTAGAAGTTTGTTGAAATATGGATTTCCCTGGTTTTCCTGGACCCGACAATCATGTAGTGAGGGGCAGTACTTTTTAAAAGGAAGCACGCTAAATCTTGTACATGATATCAACTAGGGGCATATAGAACTACAGACTGAGTTTGGATCTAGATTTCTAATAAATAAGGATTGCTTCTCATTTTATTGTTGCTGATGCTTATCTTATTGTGGCTTATTTTTGTTGCTTACTATTGTTGCTGATGAGCAACAACATGAAGAGGACCCTTCAATTCATCATATATTTTTAGAATCTTTAGTCTAGCTAACAATGTATTTTTAGAGTAGGTGTAGGTACCTCCATACCATGCATTCTCCATGGATAACATTTATAATATCACAAAAAGAAAATATGTAACACCAATGAAACCTAGACAGCACGTTAAAAAGCAGAGGCATTACCTTGCCAACAAAAGTCCGTCTAGTCAAGGCTATGGTTTTTCCAGTGGTCATGTATGGATGTGAGAGTTGGACTATAAAGAAAGCTGAGCACCAAAGAACTGATGCTTTTGAACTATACTGTTGGAGAAGACTCTTGAGAGTTCCTTGAACTGCAAGGAGATCCAACCAGTCCATCCTAAAGGAGATTAGTCCTGAGTGTTCATTGGAAGGACTGATGTTGAAGCTGAAACTCCAATACTTTGGCCCCCTGATATGAAGAGCTGACTCATTTGCAAAGACCCTGATGCTGGGAAAGATTGAAGGCAGGAGGAGAAGGGGATGACAGAGGATGAAATGGTTGGATGGCATCACTGACTCAATGGACATGAGTTTTGGTAAACTCCGGGAGTTGGTGATGGACAGGGAGGCCTGGTGTGCTGCAGTCCTTGGGGTCGCAAAGAGTCAGACACGACTGAGCAACTGAACTGAACTGAATGAAAAATCTTTTGAATATCTCATAGTTCATGTATTTTGAAATACAGTCTGTATAGTGAAAGAAACACTGTCCATGTTGAACAGCAAATTCATTTAAAATAATTAAATTAGATCTACTTCAAAAAAGACATTAAAGAAAATTCAGTGTACATCACTTTGTTCTTGTTTTTCTGACTTTCTAAATAGAGAAAGAAATTTATATAAAATATAATTGAAAGGAAAAATGGAATTATCCTGTTTGTCTTTATTTTGCTTTCCTGTGGCTAAGAGTCACAGATCATTCTGTGAATTTTATCAAGGAAAAAATTGTGTCTTAATCAACTACCTAGGTAAAGCTCCATTTTAGAGAAAAAATTAAATTTCATGAGAAACCAATTTCTCCAAAGCTTTTCAGCTTAATCATTACCTTCGATTTAATTCAAGCATCAATCCAGAGTTTCATGAGCATTCTTTACAGAGGAAGTTGGTCTGTAAATGTCACTTTTTTATCTCTGGGTATATATAGATAATGTGTTTTCCAGATATGTGTTTAATTTGGAATTTATATTTGTGCCATTTTGAAATCCATTGGTCTCCTCATCTTGGTACAGAACTCCCGTGGTGGTGGTGGTGGTTTAGTTGCCAAGTCGCGTTCCGCTCTTGAGACCCCATTGACTGTAGCCTGCCAGGCTCCTCTGTCAATGGGATTCTCTAGGCAAGAATACTGAAGTGGGTTGCCATTTCCTTCTCCAAAAGTTGCCATAGGACTGGACATTTATACATTGTAAATGAACAGTTGCAGAGTGTACTGGTTTCCAAGGCTCACATTAGTATAATGCTAATCCATGTATATTTGCAAATTGTTATGATCATTGCTCAGAAATGGCATCAGTTGCAGCTGCAGCATTCTGAAAATATTTCAGACTTGTGATAGCTGGAACAACAACACAGAAATTATAATCATCTGACATCCATCACCACTGCTTTCACTTGATTACACCAGTCGACAAATTCTGTGCAGGAAGACAGTGAAATAAGGAACAGTACAAGCCTTATCTACTAAAGAAATTGTCATCCTTTTTTCAGATTATTACTATTCCATGTTTCTACCAATTTCCTTCTTCCAATTCAAACAGTATCTAATACATAAACAGAATAAGAACTATGATTTTTCAAAATGTCCATTGAAGTGCTACTTCTTAAGAGCTAAGTCAACAAAGCGCTTCTAAGAAAATAAGAATCTGCCTGCAGTGCAGGAGGCCTGGGTTCAGTTCCTGGCTGGGGAAGATCCCCTGGAGAAGGAAATGGCAATCCACTCCAGTATTCTTGCCTGGAGAATTCCATGCAGAGGAGCCCGTCAAGCTATACTCCATGGAGTTGCAAGAGTTGGGTAGGATTTAGCCACCAAACCACCCAGACCCAGGTAATATGAAGTTGTTAAAAATATTAGTCTGAATAAGATTTTATTTTTAGTGTAAACATATTTATCTGCTTCCTTTTCTTCTTTCTTCCCCCCGCTTTGTTTTCTGTTTTCTTCTTACTGAAAGACTAAGCATTGCCAATGTACAGGGTAGACAGGATTTCTTTTTCAATGCTTCTGTTTTTATCTTGTATCTTCTAATCTATATACTGTGGCCCAACAGTTCTCTGCTGAAGGCTATTCTGGTATCTGATGTCTATGAAGTCACTACAGAAATTCAACCTATCATTTTTGTAAGTCTCAGTGTAACCTTAGTTTACTATTTTTCTTTAATGTATCAGACAAGCTAAGCAACTTCATAAAATCCAACATGAGGCAAAGTGCTTTTACTTAACGTATGCTAATAAGTGCTATGGAATGAACTAATGAAATAATATTTATATCAGATGACCTGTTATGAAATATACTGTGTCTTTTCAAATTAAGATCCAGTTAGACCAAAAAAAAAAAAAAATCCTAGTATTATAAAAACTTTTGTTGGCTGACCTTTGCTTGTCTATTATCCTGCTTGCAAACTCTATCTTTTCATCAATTGCCACACCATGTATTATGTCTGAATAGCCTTAGGTTAAGTATAATATTTTATTATTTGTGCACAATGTTCTTTCTGGGATAATTCTTTCACTAATAATTTATTTCAAATGATACTTTCTCCAAAAATCTGCTTAAAACATACAACTCAGGTCTTTTTTAGTAAAGTTAGAGTTGGACAACCATTGCTATATCTAATATAGAACATTTTCATCACTCCAGTTATAATTCTCTTAATTTCTTTGTATAAATTTGTGTTACCATCTTGCAGCATACTTTTATTCCCACTCGCCTACTTTTGTATGGCTATTGTATATTTGTATTAATTGATATGATATAAAATACATATGTGTGTGTATATGTATATATACCTCCAATAACAATTATATACATATTGTTATATTAAATTTTTAATTAGAGAAGGGAGAAGAAATATGTAATTACACTTTTATAACTACCTGCATTTTTTTTTTTAAACTAGTGCTCTTTGTTTTTTCATGTGACTTGAATTTATGTCTGCTCTCACTTACTTTGAACCTGGAGAGTTTCTTTGATTATTTCATTGATATAATAGCAATTTGTTTTTGTTTTACATTTAGAACTTTGGATAACTTGTTCGCAACTCTCTGGTCTCCACTGTTTCTGATAAGAAGTCTGATGATTCTTACTTGATTTTCCTCATATGAGTTATTTCTCTCTCGAGTTGTTCATGAGTTGTTTTTCTGCTTTTAAAAAATTTTATCTTTGGCTTTCAGCATTTGACTGTGATGTATCTGCATGCAGATATCTTTGTAATTATCTTACTTGAAGTTCATTATATTTTTGGACGTATAGATTAATATTTTTCATCAAATTTAGAATATTTTAAACCATTACCTCTTCATATATTTTTTCTGCCCTTTTTTCTCTCTCTTCTCCCTTTAGCGTTATGCATATATTGATGCTGTTAATGAAAGTGTTAGTCACTCTAGATCATTGGGATAGACTCCATGGACTTCAGCCCACCAGGCTCCTCTTTCCATGGTATTCTCAAGGAAATAATACTGGAGTGGTTTGCCGTTACTTTCTCCAGGGGATCTTCCTGACCCAGAGATCAAACTGGTGTCTCCTGCATTGCATGCAGATTATTTACCATTTAAGCTGATGCTTCACATTTTTTTCTGAGGCTTTATTTATATCACTTTATTTTTATCTCTTCTTCAGATTGATAATTTCTATACTCTTTATTCAAGTTTGCTAAATCTTTTTTTTTCCTGCTCATATCTACTATTGAGCATCTAGTGATTTTTCATTTGATTTACTCTAGAATTTCCATGCAGTTCTTTATTATAATCTTTATTTTACTATTGATAGTCACTGTTTGTTTAGATATTGTCCTCATGATTTCCTTTCCTTCTTTATACACAGTTTGCTTTGGTTCTTGGAATAGATTAATCTTAGCTGCTTGGAAATCTGTTGACTTTGATAAGTTGAAAATCTGGTTCCCACAGAAAGTTTCTATTGTAGGTTTTATTTTGTTTTGTTTGTATGTGGTATGTGTTCCAGAACTTTACATGTCTTATAATTTTTCAGTTATAAATTATATCTCAAGATAATGTCAAATCTATAGAGACTGATTCCCACCTGCAAACATCTGTGGGGAGCTGCTATTGTTGTTTGATTGGTCATTTTTTTCTTTAATGACTTTATTGACCTGAAACATGATGGTTCTTTACCCACAGTTAGATTTCTACTCTTGTATATGTGAGTAGTTTGTAAGGTATTTTACAGTTAGTTTTTAGCAAACGTTCACTCAGAAATAGTTGCTTGGATGTACCCATTCTGATTATTTCTAAGAGGGCATACCCTTGAGCATACACACACTCTTCCAGATGGTGTGCATGTTATTTGATTTTTAAACAAATAAAATTCCTAGTAGTTGTACCATGGTTAGAGTAGCCTAATATTCAGCCAACATTGATCAGAGGTTGTAGTTAAGCCCCCTGTGCTACTTGTTTTCTGTTAATAGATAAGTGTGAGATACAGGGATTGTTTCCAAGATTGCTTCCTGTTCTAAGATTGGGTGCAACCTAGTGAATGTGCATTGTCTTCATGATTCCCAGGGTTGAATGTAATCTCACGTGGTCTCTTTTACCTTTCCCTATCACTGTCTTATATTTCTGATTGCTCTGCTGTTTTGCCTGCCTCTGTCAGTATTATGGAGATACCAGACCTCTTAATTGCTTTCTCCCAGGCTCTTCATTGCCTGGCAATGAAGGGACTATCAGTCCTGTTTTCAGTGCTCACCCGAAAGAGTATATCTGCAACATGGAGTTGAAGAAGACAAGATAAACTAGTGCCTTTGTCTTTTGTTGTGAAATCACAGCCCTAGACTAGGAGCTGGAGAGGGAAGGAGCTTCCTTTTTGCCACAACCACCCAGGATTTCCACATGCAGATCTGGGGAGAAACATAGGAGTAGTCTGTGGTTCAAGTTCCACAACCTCGTTTTCTTACAAAGATTTAGAAGATTTCAGTGAGTGAATGTTTCTCTATTTGCTATATATCATTTATATAGTTTCTGGAGATTAAAAAAAAATTTTTGTTGTAATTATTTATAGTTAAATATTTGTTGTTGTTGTTAGAGACAGTGCCATCAAGTTCCTCATTTCACCATTCTAGAAGTAAAAATAGGGTTTATTACAACAATGTGGGTTTTGGTTGGTAATAACTTTATTAACATATCTATCATATAAAAGATTAATTTGTAAAAAATCATATAATTAGATAATCATTTACAAAAATGTAGTAGTAAACATGGCCACTTGCTAAAAATTCACATAATTTTCATAGTTATTTTTGGCTTTGCAAAAACACAAATAAATAGGTTATAAAGTTAACTCATTGATTGACCTGCCACCCATGTTAGTTTAACAAATATTTATGCTCTATTTATCTTCTTTAGTATTGTTTCCAAGACTTATTACTGAATCATCATTCCTAGAAAGGATGAAATATTCTTTTATTTTAATAAAATTTTATCAAATCATCCAGCCACATATCAAAATAATAATTAGCACAGTCAAGTTAGGGCTTATTGTAGCAAGATAAGGATTTGTCTATTAATCAATCTGTTAACATAATTCTCTACAGTAGTAGACCAAAATTTTAGGAAAGTATATGATTGTCTTCTTAGATTCTAAAAGATCAGTGATGAAACACATACTTCCTAAGTTCAGTTCAGTTGCTCAGTCATGTCCGACTCTTTGCAACCCCATGAACCGCAGCACGACAGGCCTCCCTGTCCATCACCAACTCCCTGAGTCTGCCCAAACCCATGTCCATCGAGTTTGGTGATGCCATCCAACCATCTCATCCTCTGTCATTCCCTTCTCCTCTTGCCCTCAGTCTTTCCCAGCATTAGGATCTTTGCAAATGAGTCAGCTCTTCGTGTCAGGTGGCCAAAGTATTGGAGTTTCAGCTTCAACATCAGTCCTTCCAATGAACACTCAGGACTGATCTCTTTTAAGATGGGCTGGTTGGATCTCCTTGCAGTCCAAGGGACTCTCAAGAGTCTTCTCCAGCACCACCGTTCAAAAGCATCAATTCTTCGGCGCTCAGCTTTCTTTATAGTCCAACTCTCACATCCATACATGACTACTGGAAAAACCATAGCCTTGACTAGACGAACCTTTGTTGACAAAGTCATGTTTCTGCTTTTTAATATGCTGTCTAGGTTGGTCATAACTTTCCTTCCAAGGACCAAGCGTCTTTTAATTTCATGGCTGCAGTTACCATCTGCAGTGATTTTGGAGCCCCCCAAAATAAAGTCAGCCACTGTTTCCACTGTTTCCCCATCTATTTGCCATGAAGTGATGGGACCAGATGTCATGATCTTAGTTTTCTGAATGTTGAGCTTTAAGCCAACTTTTTCACTCTCCTCTTTCACTTTCATCAAAAGGCTCTTTAGATCTTCACTTTCTGCCATGGGTGGTGTCATTTGCATATCTGAGGTTATTGATATTTCTCCCTGCAATGTTAAAAACTTCCTCAAAAAAATAACTTGTAACCATAATTTGAATTATCTCCTTACTCACTTATTTCAACCAACACAGTATTAGCAACAAATCTAAAGAGTAAACTCTGAAAATTTCTCCAATAAAGTCAAGGAAAAACATAAGAATCTCCTTTATCACCACAATCATTTAAGAGTCTTCTATAAGCATTTAAAAGAAATGAGTAAAAATTAGGGGGAAATAAAATTATTCTTATTTACATATCATATTACCATTTACCTCAAATACCCAAGAGACTTAATTAAAACTGCAAGTGATATGATAGTTCAGTAAAAAGGTGGATAACAACAGCCAATGAGGTAATAAAATTAATGAAACAAATCTATTTATACAAGCGAAAAAAAAAATACCTAGGAATCAATAAGAAATGTACACGATCTGTTGGCAAAACAGTTTTAAATCCTACTAAAGGTCACAAGAAAGTAGTGAAACAGAAAGACACGGATGTTTGGCTAAAGTAGCATGACAGGCAGAAGTGAGTGCTAAGCAGTGGGTTATTAGTTAAGCTAATAGCCAAGCAGTTGGATAACCAGATATTTTCTCACAATGACCGAGTGATTGCCTGACATCTCTACTTCATCACACTAATGGGCCACTAGAACACAGTCCTTATTTAAGCAAACAGTAAAAAACAAGCATGTCTGCCTTATGAAGGCCTGTTAGAATTTCAGAGGAGGATGTCTCCCTAGAAGCTGAGCTGTAGTTGCGGGGCTGGGTAATTCTGTTTTTAAACATCATGACTGAACTCCATAGAGATGCCCCACCACCATCACCAACCCAGCCAGGAATGTAATAGTTGCTGTATAATAACTCTTAGAAAAAAATAAAAAATACTCTAAGGCACTGGATTGTTCTCCAGTATAAGAGAGTATATATAGTCTAATCTCATAAATGAGTTCAGTGCACTCTATTTACTGATGTTTAAAAAAAAATTGACTTTGGCTTATAAGGTTAATTAACTATATCTTTAAAAGGTATTCATCTTTCTGTATAAATAATGTCCAAAAATAGTGCCTTCATGTTTGGGTAATGTTAATAAAGCATTTTCTTTCTCTGGAGTCCAGAATAGAAATGTTTCTGTGGTTCTGCTTTTACAGAGGAAATTTATTGTATTAGGCCACAGCTGTAAATTTTCTCCCTCCAATCCTATAAATTTCTTCTAAATGTTTAATGGTTTATAACTGTAATTATTCTTGTGTGCCAACATTAAACTTTAAAAAGTTTAATTTGGAGACTATTCGGAGAAACTCATCTTTTTTACAGCCTCATAAATAGTTCTTTGATGAAATGAGCAGAGGCTCTGTGTCTGCCCGAGGTGAATACAAATGACACCACATAGACTGTCCTTATGGAGGGGAAACAAATGCATTGATGTTGAAAGTGATCAGCTGGTGCTCAGTGGCAATGGAGAGTGATATGTTCAAAGATGGGAAATGACATGGTTCTCAAGCTTTATGTTCTTTTTCCTTCTCCTCCTCCTCCTCCTCCTTCTCCTTATTTTTCTGAAAGTTCTCAATATTCCAAACCAGTTATAAGAAGCAGAGGGTAGGGGTAGGCACCACAGAACATAACACGGATATATAGTTTGTGGCTGCTATTTAGTAAATGTGGTTCAGTGCCACTTTTGAATACTGTGTAATGGAGAGTATATAGATATATATTATATATTGCTAAGTTTATATCTTCTTTGCAGAGTTCAGTTGGTACATTCTATCATTTTAGAAACTTGAAATAAGTGAGAATTTCTTTAGTTTCAATGTAGGCCATGAACATTGAGATAACATTGGAAACTCTCAAGTAAATGGAAATGTATGGAATGCTTCCAAATGTGAATTTATACACAATACTATAAGTTCAATTAAGATAGAATAACCAGTCAATTTTATTTTATTGAGTTAAAGGGAAAAAATGGAAAACTTCTTACCCACAGATACCTAGAAAGACATAAGAATAAACTGGAAAAGGTTCAAGGTTCCATTTCATTTTTAAATTATTGTTTAAATATGTATTTAAACACAAAAATACATTTTTATTTATATAATTTCTTGAGTTGAAAAAATTCAAATTAATTCATGATATATTAACATACTGCCTTAACTGAAAAAACATTTAAGATGACAAATAAAATATATATCAAATAATTATATCATCTATATAGGCAATATACATGTGCTTGTAGCATATACATTTTTTTTAAAAAAAAGCTAATATACAATTAAAGAAAAATATGCAAAATTGATATAAACACAAACAAAAAATAATCTATTTTTCTTTCCAAAGTAGTCTGTTGACACTAAAGGTATAATTCAAATATGATGGTAAGAATTCTGAGTTACAGAAATCTAAGATAACTTATATGTTCTGTGTAAGAAATGTATCTTAGACATAAATACACATAAATTAAAAGATATGTATTGAAAATAGATATACTGTGGTAACACTAATAATGTAACACTACTTATGGTAACACTTTTCCTTAGAAGAAATGGAGTAGCCCTCATAGTCAAAAAAATAGTCTGAAATGCAGTACTTGGATGCAGTCTCAAAAATGACAGAATGACCTTTGTTCATTTCCAAGGCAAACCATTCATATCACAGTATTCCAAGTCTATGCCCCAACCAGTAATGCTGAAGAAGCTGAAGTTGAATGGTTCTTTGAAGACCTACATGACCTTCTAGAACTAACACCCAAAAAAGATATCCTTTTCGTTATGGGGACTTGAATGCAAAAGTAGGAAGTCAAGAGATACTTGGAGTAATAGGAAAATTTGGCCTTGAAGTACAAAATGGGAGAGCAAAGATGAATGGAATTTTGCCAAGAGAATGAACTGGTCATAGCAAGCACCCTCTTCCAACAACACAAGAGAAGACTACACATGGACATCACCAGATGATCAGTACCAAAATCAGAATGATTATATCCCTTGTAGCTGGAGATGGAGAAGTCTATACTGTCAGCAAAAAAAGGACCAGGAGCTAACTGGATCAGATCATGAACTCTTTATTGCCAAATATAGACTTAAATTGAAGAAAGTAGGGAAAATCATTAGACCATTGAGGGATGATCTAAATCAAATCCCTTATGATTATACAGTGGAAGTGACAAGTAGATTCAAGGGATTAGATCTGATAGAGAGAGTGCCTGAAGTATTATGGACAGAGGTTTGTGAAATTGTACAGGAGGCAGTGATCAAGACCATGCCCAAAAAAGAAAAGTAAAATGGCAAAATGGTTGTGTAAGGAGGCCTTACAAATAGCTGAGAAAAGAAAAGAAGCAAAAGGCAAAGGAGAAGAGGAGAAATATACCCATTTGAATGCAGAGTTCCAAAGTATAGCAAAGAGAGATAAGAAAGCCTTCCTCAGGGGTCAATGCAAAGAGAGGGAAATAATAGAATGGGAAAGACTAGCGATTTCATCAAGAAAATTAGCAATACCATGGGAACATTTCATGCAAAGATCACAATAGAGGACAGAAATGGTATGGAACTAACAGAAGTAGAAGATACTAAGAAGAGGTAGCAAGAATACAGAGGAGAACTATACAGAAAAGATCTTCACGACCCAGAAAACCATGATGGTGTGATCACTCACCTAGAGCCAGACATCCTAGAATGCAAAATCAAATAGGCCTTAGGAAGCATCACTATGAACAAAGCTAGTGGAGGTGATGGAATTCCAGTTGAGCTATTTCAAACCCTGAAAGATGATGCTGTGAAAGTGCTGCACTTAATATGAAAGCAAATTTGGAAAACTCAGCAGTGGCCACAGGACTGGAAACAGTCAGTTTTCATTCCAGTCCCAATGAAAGGCAATCCCAAAGAGTGCTCAAACTACCACACAATTGCACATCTCACATTCTAGTAAACTAATGTGCAACATTCTCCAAATCAGGCTTCAACAGTACATGAACCCTGAACTTCCAGATGTTCAGGCAGGATATAGAAAAGGCAGAAGAACCAGAGATCACATTGCCAACATTCATTGGATCATTGAAAAAGCAAGAGAGTTCCAGAAAAACATCTACTTCTGCTTTATTGACTAGGCCAAAGCCTTTGACTGTGTGGATCACAGCAAACTGTGGAAAATTTTTAAAGAGATGGAAATACCAGGCCATACCTTACCTGCCTCCTGAGAAATGTGTATGCAGGTCAAGAAGCAACCGTTAGAACTGAACATGGAACAACAGACTGGTTTCAAAATCTGGAAAGGAGTACGTCAAGGCTGTAAATTGTCACCCTGCTTATTTAACTTATATGCAGAGTACATCATGCAAAATACCAGGCTGGATGAAGCACAAGCTGGAATCAAGATTGCCAAGAGAAATACCAGTAACCTCAGATATTCAGATGGCCCCAACCTTAGCACAGAAAATGAAGACAAACTGAAGAGCTTCTTGATGAAAGTGAAAGAGGATAGTGATAGTGAAAAATCTGGCTTAAAACTCAACTTTCAGAAAACTTAGATCGTGGCATCTAGTCCCATCAGTTCAGTTCAGTTCAGTTGCTCAGTCATGTCCTACTCTTTGTGACCCCATGGACTGCAGCACGCCAGGCCTCCCTGTTCACTGCCAACTCCCGAAGATTACTCAAACTCATGTCCATTGAGTTGGTGATGCCATCTGACCATCTCATCCTCTGTTGTCCCCTTCTCCTCCTGACTTCAATTTTTCCCAGCATCTGGGTCTTTTCAATTGAGTCAGCTCTTCGCATCAGGTGGCCAAAGAATTGGAGTTTCAACTTCAGCATCAGTCCCTCCAATGAATATTCAGGACTGTTTTCCTTTAGGTTGGACTCGTTGGCTCTCCTTGCAGTCCAAGGGACTCTCAAGAGTCTTCTCCAGCACCACAGTTCAAAAGCATCAATTCTTCGGTGCTCAGCTTTCTTTATAGTCCAACTCTCACATCCATACATGATGACTTGAAAAACCATAGCTTTGACGAGACGGACCTTTGTTGGCAAAGTAATGTCTCTGCTTTTTAATATGCTGTCTATGTTGGTCATTACTTTTCGTCCAAGGAGCAAGTGTCTTTTAATTTCATGGCTTCAGTCACCATCTGCAGTTATTTTGGAACCCTCCAAAATAAAGTCTGTCAGTGTTTCCACTGTTTCAGCATCTATTTGCCATGGAGTGATGGGACCAGATGCCATGACCTTAGTTTACTGAATGTTGAGTTTTAAGCTAACTTATTTTTTTTTTCTGGTCCCATCACTTCATGTCAAATGGAGTAACAATGGAATCAGTGAGATACTGTTTTTTTGGGCTCCAAACTCACTGCAGATGGTGACTGCAGCCATGAAATGAAAAGAGACTTGCTCCTTGGAAGAAAAGCTATGACCAACCTAGACACAATATTTAAAAAAGCAGAGATTACTTTGCCAACAAATATCCGTCTAATCAAACATATGGTTTTTCCCGCTGATATGTATGGATATAAGAGTTGGACTATAAAGAAAGGTGAGTGCAGAAGAATTGATTATTTTGGACGGTGGTGTTGGAGAAGACTCTTGAGAGTGCTTGAACTGCGAGGAGATCCATCCAGTCAATCCTAAAAGAAATCAGTCTTGAATATTCATTGGAGGGACTGATGCTGAAGGTGAAACTTCAGTGCTTTGGCTATCTGTGATTCAAAGAACTGACTCATTGGGAAAAACCCTGATTCTTGGAAAGATTGAATGCGGGAGGAGAAGGGGACAACAGAGGATGAAATGGTTGGATGGCATCACCGACTCGATGGACATGAGTTTGAGTAAGCACCGGAATTTGGTGATGGGCGGGGAAGCCTGGCGTACTGCAGTCCATGGGGTCGCAAAGAGTCAGACTCGACTGAGCAACTGAACTGAACTGAACACTAATTAAAAAGGTTGATCTTGGCATCACACAAAGTGATTATAAGCAAGGAATATTACCCGAAATAACAAGATTATTTTATAATTGTAATAAGTTAATTATTCCAGGGGTTATAACAATTTTAAATATTTATACATATAACAGAAATTCAAAATATATGCATCAAAATTGGTAGAATTGAAAGGAGAAAAAGCCAAATCTAGAGTTATAAGGACAGATTTTAATATTCTTCTCTTAATAGTAGGCCACATAAACAAAATCAGTAAGGATATAGAAAATTTGATCAGTACTATTACCCCACTCCAGTATTCTTGCGTGGAAAATCCCATGGATGGAGGAACCTGGTAGGCTACAGTCTATGGGGTCACAAAGAGTTGGACACGGCTGAGCAACTTCATTCACTTCACTCATTACCAAAATTAAATTAATTGACTTTATAGATTTTCAGTCAAGCAGAATACTCATACTCTTTTCATGGATATGTGAAACTTTTACCAAAACAGATATATTCTGGAATATAAAGCATGTTTCAGTTGTTTAAAAGGATTCAAGATAAAAAGATTTATGGGGTGCTTACTGAAGCAGTATGTAGAAGAAAACAAGTAGCACAGGTCTATAACAGAAAAGAAAAAATATATAATAACCTATTTACATGTTAAGATATTCTAAAGATAAAAGAAGGTTAAATTCTGATAAGTATTAAAATAAATAATATCAGAATGGAAATACAAAATCAATGAAGTGAGAAAAGTAGAGAAAGTCACTGAAAGTGAAAGTTGTTTGAGAATATCGGTAGAAGTTCCCTAGTCGACTGACCAAAAAAAGAAGAAATGAGGAAAGATAGACATTAACAAAATCAGGAATGAGAGAGATAACATCACTATCAGTCAGTCAGTCAGTCAGTTCAGTCACTCAGTCTCTGCAAATAATATAAGTAGAATTTAATAAATTAGAACTTCTTAGGTGGCGCTCATGATAAAGAACCTACTTACCAATGTAGGAATCTAGGAGACACAGGTTCCATTCCTGAGTCAGGAAAATCTCCTGGACTAGATAATGGCAACGCACTACAGGATCCTTGCCTGGAAAATCTCATAGACAGAGGAAACTGGCCAGCTACAGTCCATAAGGTCACAAAGAGTCAAACAGGACTGAAGCGACTTTTCACGCACACATGAACATCATCATGTCAGTGATTTTAAAAACTTAGATAGACTGGCCAATTCCTTGAAAGACACAAAATACTATAGCACACCCAAAAGAAATGGATAATATAAATCTATTTTAATAATTGAATTTGTATCTAAACACCCTTTCATTAAAAAATTAAAAAAAAAAAAACACTTCAAACCCAAGTGAATTTTACCAAACATTTAAGGAAAATATATTAGGAATTATATACATATATTTTCAGAGAATGGAAGAAAAGCGAATTCCCAATTAATTCTGAGGCCAATATTAGCTTGATATCACATATCAGACTGCATAAGGGCAAAATTTCTAAACAAATATTTAGAAAATCTAACAATATAAAGAAGTATATAGTACTTATCAACACTTGGGATTTATCATAGGAATAAAACTTGGTTTACCATGTAAATAATAAAAATGTAATCCACCATATATGCAACTTTTTTTTTTTAAGAAAAACCATGTTATCTTCTAAATAGACATAGAAAAGGCATTTGGCAAAACCCAACATCCACTCAGATGAAAATCTCCAAGTAAGAATAGTAGGAACTTTTTCAATCTGATAAAGGGCATCTTAAAAAAAATTGCAACCAACAGCTAACAACATGTTTAATGGTGAGAGACTGAATTCCTTCTCTCTAAAATTGACAGCAAGAAAAAATATCTGCTTTTAGCATTCCTATCTATTATGGTACTAGATGTCCTACCTAGTGAAATAAGAGAAAACAAAGAAAATTTTAAAGTCGTATATATAGGAAAAAACAGAAATAACACCCCCTAATTGCAGACAACATGATTATGTAGAAAATACCAGACAATCTACAAAAAATATCATAGAACTAGTAAGTGAGTTTAGGAAGATCACAGAATAAGAGGTTAACGTACAAAAAGTCAGTTATATTTCTATTTACTAGCAATGGACAATTGGAAACAACCATTTTTCTTCTAAAACATCATTTGGTAACTCCTTTAATTAGTATACACATCACAACACGTATCTTTGAATTCTCTCTGCCATAATTGTTTTTCCCATTGTCTGATATCTTTCAGGCATAGTTGATAGAAAGAAGAGTCTTATTTAATCTCTCTGAGGGTAAGAGGCTTACTCCTTGGAAGGAAAGTTGTGACCAACCTAGACAGCATATTAAAAAGCACCTTTGACAACAAAGGTCTGTCTAGTCAAGGCTATGGTTTTTCCAGTAGTCATGTATGGATGTGAGAGTTGGTTGATAAAGAAAGCTGAGCGCCAAAGAACTGATGCTTTTGAACTATAGTGTTGGAGAAGACTCTTGAGAGTCCCTTGGACTGCAAGGAGATCCAACCAGTCCATCCTAAAGGAGATCAGTCCTGGGTGTTCATTGGAAGGACTGATGTTGAAATTGAAACTCCAATACTTTGGCCACCTGATGCAAAGAGCTGACTCACTTGAAAAGGTCCTGATGCTGGGAAACATTGAGGGCAGGAGGAGAAGGAGATGACAGAGGATGAGATGGCTGGATGGTATCACTGACTCAATGGACGTTAGTTTGGGTGAACTCCAGGAGTTGGTAATGGACAGGGAGGCCTGGTGTGCTGCAGTCCATGGGGTCACAAAGAGTCAGACATGACTGAGTAACTGAATTGAACTGAGGATAAGAGCCCTATCCTTATTTGAACTTAGTTTAAAGTATCTTTCCTCATACTCCTTTGCTGGGTTCACTATCTAACCATTCATATTGGTTTAAATCAAATCAAGAATTAGAAGTCACACAGTAAGTTAAACAGGGAAAGTGAGATTTAAAAAACTGTGAAAATCTGCTAAAATAGTAACTTTAAGTATAAAGAAACTGAAATATGTACCTGAGGGATGAGAGATAGGACTTAAGAAAGGATAAACTTGGAAAAGATCAAGACTCTGTTATAGAAGCTTTATTTTTTTAATTTTTTATTTTATATCGGCGTATAGTTAACGAACAGTGTTGTGTTAGTTTCAGGTGTACAACAAAATTTTTCAG
Source organism: Cervus canadensis (assembly GCF_019320065.1). Lineage (NCBI taxonomy): Eukaryota > Metazoa > Chordata > Mammalia > Artiodactyla > Cervidae > Cervus > Cervus canadensis. The sequence goes on from NC_057399.1 coordinate 51,974,032, forward strand.
TTATAATACCCATGTATCTATTCATTTTTAAATTATTTTCCCATTTAGGTTATTACAGAGTATAGAGCAGTTTCCTATGCTATACTGTAGGTCCTTGTGTGTTATCTGTTTTAAAAATAACAGTGTGTACATCTCAGTCCAAACTCCCAATCTATCCCACCCTCTCCCTTACTCCCTGGTAACCGTAAGTTCAGTCTCTAAATCTGTGAGTCTGAGAGAGTCTGGACCACTGAGTGACTGAGCATGCGTGCCTACAATTTAAAATCTTGTATCCTTACACAGGTCAAATGGAGAAAGAGTTATCCATTCATGTGCCGCATAGCTATCTTTCCGTAAACCAATACAAACTGTTCATTTCCCAGAGATAGTTCCATGAGGACATTAAAAGAACTTTAAAAAAAAAATTACATTCATCTCTTTTCATTAGCACAACAAATTTACTGTGATCACTACATTTGTCACCTGCAATCTCAGACTCTTCTTTCATTCCTTTTCCTGTGTCCTTAGATATTCCCAAACTTTATACTAATATACTAATTCCCTTTCTGTATACAACCTCATCCCCTTTCTGAATTTCTTCATGATCTTTTATCTCTTAGTTTTTAAAACAGACTTATTGAGGATTAATTGACATAAAATAGGCTATACATATTTAAAGTGTATAATTTAATAAATGACTAAAAATGGAAAACCGTGACAATCAAGATAACGAACATAATCATCAACCCCAAAGTCTGTGCAAGCTCTGGTATACTCTCATTCTTGTTCCTCCCAACATCATTGTTCATCTGCTAGCAACCACAGATAAGCTTTCTGTCTTCATAAGATGTCATTATTATCCTTTTGTTAACTCTAGAATCTTCAATGATATCACCTCTCTCATTCCTGATTTTGGCAATTTTCGTAGGTTCTCTCATCTTCACTGATCGATCTGGCTAGAGGTTTATCAGTTTAACTGATCTTCTCAAAGAACTAGGTTTTCATCTCACCAGTTTTCTTTCTCTTCTTTTTTGCTTTCTATTTTATTGATACCTGGTTGACTTTCACTTTCACTTACTTACACTGTATTGTTTTATCTGAATTTAGTTTGTCTATGTTATAAGATGAGATCACTGATTTGAGACCTTTCTTCTTTTCTAATATCCATTGATAATTTTGTTAAATTATCAATTATTAATAAAATGTTCATCATTATTTTATAACTAAAGCTACATTTCACAAATTTTATGTTACATTTTTTTTTTCTTTTTTTTTTTATTAGTTGGAGGCTAATTACTTCACAACATTTCAGTGGGTTTTGTCATACATTGATATCAATCAGCCATAGAGTTACACGTATTCCCCATCCCGATCCCCCCTCCCACCTCCCTCTCCACCCGATTCCTCTGGGTCTTCCCAGTGCACCAGGCCCGAGCACCTGTCTCATGCATCCCACCTGGGCTGGTGATCTGTTTCACCATAGGTAATATACATGCTGTTCTTTCGAAACATCCCACCCTCGCCTTCTCCCACAGAGTTCAAAAGTCTGTTCTGTACATCTGTGTCTCTTCTGTTTTGCATATAGGGTTATCTTTAATGTTACATTTTTATTTTCATTTGATTCAGTATACTCTATAATTTCACTTTTGATTTCTTCTTTGACGTATTGTTTGCGTAATATCATTTAGTTTCTGAGTTTGGGGGAATTTTCCAGAGTTCTTTCTGTTATTGGTATATTACCTATTTATTCACGTATTTACAAGCCTCTCTCATTTATTTATGATGTTATTTTCAAATTATTCCATCCCTGTTGGAACGTCTTAAGTTATTAATAATGACACAGCAGACCATTTAAAGATAAGTGAGAAGTCAAAATTATAGGTATTATAAATATAAATGGAAAATTCCAAAAGTAATTTGATTAAATTCCATGATATTAATTTTAAAAGGACTTAATATAATATAAACTTATTACATTTACATAATACTCATCACAGACAATTGATCAGTAAGTATGCAAGTATTTAGTTGTTGCATATCTCAGGTCCCCCAAATAAACCATGTCTTTACATTTTCATGAATTTAATTATATTTCTTAAATACTATATTACTAATTTAGGTATTTGTTGAGGACTTACAACTGCATACTGGATATATTGCTTTATATACTCATAAATGTCTTTTAAGAAATCATTAAAGTATCTGTTTAACCTCAATAATGATCCTGTTAAATTTCAATTTAATGCCTAGTTAAGTATGTTTAGGGCAAATCACTTAGACTATGCCTATACAGATGAAATGAATTAAAGTATCAAAATAGTTATGTGAATAGTTTCAGTCAAAAGTAAATTTTAAGATCTAAATTAACCAAGGCAAATATCTTCTTTGATCATTTATTTTAGGTACCTCTATAATTTTGGATTTTGTTTTGTTTTGTTTTTTTGAAAGATTAAGTTTGTATGTCATTAAAACAAATGTGAATGTTCCTCAGGGTAGTAAACCTTTTTTTTTTCCTGTTTCTTTTTTGCTGCAGTATTCTTCCCATAGACCAGTTGAATTAATTAGGATGTATAGAATTGATGCACAATAAATTTTTAATGAAACTACATACCCTGAATTAGAAACATTACATGATATCTGCATACCATTAATTTTCATGGAGTATGAAATTTTATAGTTTTTATTATGAGTTTTATAAAATATTATTATGCTGTAATTTTCTAAGTGTCTCTAATATAAAACCAATTCATGAGGTTTTGTGTTTGTGTAAGAAATGAAAATTAGAGCACTAAATACTTTAGACTAAAGTTGTCTAAATTATCTGGCAAAGAGAGCAGTTTTATTGATTTATTATTTGACTATCTAAAATTGTCACCATTAAAAGGTAAAGTGAGGCATATTGAAAATTTTGAGTTTATTTGAGCAGAAATCAAGTTCAATAGGGCATTGGCAAACAGGAAGTAGTTATGAGTATTCCTCAGATAGGAGCCAGGATAAAAACTTATACAGATAAGGTACAGAAGCAAGGGAAGAAAATTGATTGGCTATAGCTTAAAGCTTAGTTGGCTATTTGTGATTGGTTGTCCTTAGTTTTCAATTTCTTAACCTTAAGGTGTTTACAGGCATAAGTTATTGTTTGTATATTTAGGCCTTCAAAGCATTAAAACCACTTCAGTCTAATGGGTGTCTTCTATAGTTAATAACTTATATGCTTATATTTTACTTATTATATAAGTACCACTCTTCTGGATACTGAATCTTATTTGAAGATTAAAAGTGTATAGAAATCTAACCTTTCAAGTCTTCATTTGCTAAGTTGCTTCAGTCATACCCACCTCTTTGTGACCCCATGACGCATAACTCACAGGACTCCTCTGTTCATGGGATTCTCCAGGCAAGAATACTGGAGTGGGTTGCCATGCCTTCCTCCAAGGGATCTTCCTGACCCAGGGATCAAACCTGGGTCACTCATGTCTCCTGCATTGCAGGCCTGTTCTTTACCACTGAGCCACCTGGGAAACCAGTCTAAAATGGTAATATATGTGGAAATAAAACTGTAAAGAAGTACAAATAGAATGTGATAGATACAAAAAAAAAGGGGGATAAAGATGAAAATATTTGAGTGTTCAGGGGAAAAGGCAATTATTTCCAAAAAAGCATTTTTTTTAAATAAAAAATGACATTCAATCATATTCTTAAAAAAATTGGTGAAATTTGGAAAACATAAAATATTTGAAAATCATTAAATAAAGAACTATAAATAGCCCCAAAAAGCTGAGATGTAGGATTAAAAAAAATACTTACTGTGAGCCCAAGAAATAGCTCTAAGTTTGATGGAAGTGTCAGGCGAGTGTATACTCCTTGGTTCTTAGTCTCATCACAACAAAAATTTGGAGTGACAGACATTAAAGCCCCCTTGGCGGGTCACAGCTCTCGGGGTCTTGGACAGACGGTGTTATAGCTCTTAAATAAATCAGTGTTACAGCTCAGTGTTACAGCTCAGTTTATTTAGATAATAGCAGGAAAATCCATCTTCAAGGCGTGAGAGAATGTCGACCCAAAGATGCAAAGAGAAGAGCACCCCATCGCGCGGGAGAGAGAGAGAGAAGAGGGCTTTGGCTCCTCTTTTTATATGTTTCTCTGTCCCTGGGCCTGTCTTATGTAAATTGGGCCAGCCAGGAGTGTTGTTTGTTTTACCTGAGGTTCTCACTCTGGCCCTTGGACCTTCCTTTGTTCTATTTTCATGGGCTTTTCCCTTCCGTGTCTTTTAGCCACCGCCATTCTGGACTTCTTTTCCCCATTCTAACTACCTAACAGAAGTAAGCTATGTAAGGACAGTAGTTTAGGACTTGTGGTGGTGGTGTAGTTGCTAAGTCTTGTCTGACTCTTGCAAACACATGGACTGTAGCCTGCTAGCTCTTTTGTCCATGGAATTCTACAGGGGACAATACTGAATTGGGTTGCCTTTTCCTTCTCCAGAAGATCTTTCCCACCCAGGAATCAAACCCAGGTCTCCTGAATTGCAGGTAGATTCTTTACTCACTGAGCTATGAGGGAAGCCCAGTTTAGAACATAGTTGTCAGCATTGTCTGGTACAGTGAATGAATTGTATGTCCAGATAAGGAGTTCAAATATTGATGGGATTTATTAAAGTGACTATCTTGAGTACATTTTTTCAAGGAGCAAATCGCATTTATTAACCCAAGTTTTTCATTGATTCTGTATAACTGGCATATTATTTGTTTAAATAAGCTTAGGCATAGAAAAAAAACTGAAAACCCAAAGTGTTTGTTCAGAAAATGAAACCTAAGATCAAGATAGCCCTGAGAGCATTAATCATGTGTCAAATTTTAGTAATTTGTAATCTTTTAAATAACTATTGCAAAAAGACCTGTTATGTTCAATCCAGTGAGGGGAAAAATGCAATGCTCTGAATGTCTGTGTCCAATTATTTTCCTATTTCCTCTTCCTACACCATATCAGCTGCATCATTCACCTTAGGTCCTCACTGTTTTTACAATGCAGCAGCTCCTCTAGTTCTCATGAAAAGTGATCTATAATCATGCTGAAATTGATGTGTTAGTGACTTAACATGTAAATCACCACTTTAGACAAAGAGCAGGAAGGGCTAGTGTAATTCTCCATAAGAATTAAATGCTAATGCTGAACTTTTGGCAGCAATAAGGTCAGTTGGTATATTAGCTAGAACTCTGGTTTGCAAGTGGCATAGAATTCAAACCAAACCATCTTAAAGGGGAAATTACTGGTTGATGTCACTGTAATATTAAGTACAAGCTTACGTAAGAGGAAATTAGATGGGAAGTATTCCAACAATGTCTCACAGCTGTGCTTTTTTTTTTTTAATCTTACCCTGTTTCTCCTGACTTCATAGTCTGTGAGATTTCATTTCTTTCCTGGACTCTATTAGCAGCTTTATATCTTACATACCTCGGTTTGAATTGGGTGGTAGAAGTTGGGTTTCTTTCTCAGAAGTTCCAACAATAACATTACTGTGTTTCATTCATTCTGATTAACTGAAGAATTTCCTCAGTGAACAATTAATGGAATGTTCTGATGTGCTTGGTCCAGAACACCTGCTTCATTCCCCATCTGAAGGCAGAAGTGGTTATAATTAGGAAAAAGTGGTTATAGATAGGACATGGTTATAGGTAGAGAAAGGTAAACTTGGTGGTGTACTTACCAGAAGAGAAGCAAATGAGAGAAAGCACATGGTAAGTAAGTAACAAGCAAACCTAACTTTTAACTGACCCCCAAGTAGAATTTTTCTTTCTGGAACTCTATTACCTTTGCAATAACATGTAAATGCTGTTTTGTCAAAATGTAAAGTTGGCTTTGATTAAAATTGTATGGCTTATGAATTGTTTGTGCATTCAGTAATAGTGTCAAGTATGGGAAATTTATGTAGCAACAGGAAATATTCCTGAACTTCTCTCTCAACCAAAAAACGCTCGTATTTTGTTCAGTGTCAAACCTCAGATTTTTAGAAAGGCTATACCTGTTGTCCTACTTCGTAATTCAGGCTGAGTCACTTTTAATTTATCTTCCTCTTTAACTATTTCTCTGTAACTGCACTGTTACATGAGGCCAGGTGGCTCTTGGTACAATTTCTGGATCCAGATACTCCCTCTCATTCTCAAAATACTTCAACTTTTGCAGCAAACATAACTTCTAAAAGTAGTCATATTAAAAATCAAATTTTTGAAAGAATGTGAAAGTCTTGGTTGAATTTCTATAAGAAAGGACTTTATTATATTTATTTTGAATATGTTTAAAAGAATCACTTCTAGTCAAAATTCTTGTACAAGGTTCTGAATCAGGTTTCCTTTCCTCTCCAGCCTCAAAACATGTGGCCTCTCATTATACAGAAAAATCCCACCACGTTATTAGTTCAAAGAGCTAGTGGCAAGAGAGTTTCACATCTTAATATGTAGAGTACAGAAGGCATGGAAAGATGAGCATCCTTCTAAAGACAGTCTAAGGATGACATTAAGACTGCCTAGTCTTCACACAATATTGGATGTTTTTGAACTGAATCTATGTTACTGTGCTGTTTTCTCTAGATTCTACTTATATTTTAGATACACTACTTTTTAGAATGTTTGGAATTAGTATGATAATTTTTTACATAAATTTGATCTTAAAGTTGATTTCCACTGGTATCATCATGTTTTTTCTTTTATGTTACTCTTCCCTCCTGAATCTGCTACTTATTTAACTATTTGTTGAAAGTCTTTTCTTGCTGGAAATCCCTCTTCTCCCTACTTTCACTGTAGTTATTATAAGGACTCAGTTGATACTTCTGTGTCTATACTCTTAATACCTTAAATAATACCTTTATGTAGGATTTTGTGACCAGGAACCTAGCAAACTCTCAATATGTCCTCTATATTTTTTGTAAAGACTTCAGGGGAAAAAACAAAGTCTCTTCTTTCCTCTTTTCTGTCTCTCCCCATCCACATCCCACACCCCCGCCTGGGTGGGTTTTTGTCAGCTGGGAAGCTAGTCACAGGTTCCATGCAAAATTTTTAAATCTTAATGTAATGAGACAAAGAAAAGTAGATCACTTATACTCCGTAAAATTTGCATCCCCTTAAAATTTCACTTTGTTACACGGAGCCAATATATATTTACATATGTATTTACATAGAGACATAATGTACACATTTATATTTAGCAAAAGTACTTTTATAGAAATTTGTACTTTTGTTCATCTTATCTTTTTTCTATGCAAATATAAATAATTTGGGATTTATATTAAGATCATGAAATATTATCCAAAGTTCATTACTGGCCTTAAATGTTGAAAAAGGTTGAAGTCTTAAATGTTGAAAAAACGTTAAAATTTATACAATTTTTTATTTTTTACAGAAATTTCAAAGATGTAAAACAGAATGCTATATTCTTCCACCTGAATATTGCTTTATTTTTTGCTAAGCAGCAAACATGGGAAAAATTATTTCAGTTGAAGGGAAATGGAATTTATCATTTCAAAATATATTCTTTGACATAAGTATTATTTGGGACTGACTATGTTTAAGAAGAATTTCCTTTGTGGCTCGGTGTTAAAGAATCCACCTGCAAATCCCTGGGTGGGGAAGATCCCCTGGAGAAGGAAATGGCAACTCAGTCCAATATTCCCATGAACAAAAGAGACTGGCAGGCTATAATCCATGGGGTCACCACAGAATCCACAGGACTTAGCTACTAAACAACAACAACAACAACAGATGTTTAAGAAACAAAGGACAAAGGAAAATATCTGAAAACTGAGCAGTTTAAGTTACCCTTTTGTAGAAGACATTTACATTTATAAGGATATCTCCCTCTTTGTACCAGGAAGAGGGGGCTTGATGAAATCTCTGAAAACTCCTACAATAGAGAAGGTACTGACTTAAATCTTCATATAAACCACCCCTTTGTCTATTCTGCTTTTTCAGGTAACCTACCTCAACTGGCTTACTCTTCTTTCCCCCACACTTAACATCTTTATTTTGTCTTTAGCTGGAAATGATATTTAAGGGGATGGTTTGAATCATTTCAAGGAGTTTCTCAGTTTTCCTGGATATCACCAATGTGTATAGGAGATATATATATATATATATATAAAATTAAACTTCTGTTTCTTTTCCTTCAGTTAATCTGTCTTTTAAAGCCAAGAACTTTGAAGGGTAGTGGGAAATTTATTTTTCCTCCCCTACCAATCCAGCAAGCAAATCTCAGCTGAGGTCTCAGAGTTTGTTAGAGGAATCAGGCTCCTGTTTTCTTTTTTTAATTTTTAATTTTTTTGCTAAATGCTAAATTCCTCTATTTTTTCTTTTCCTCAGCACTGTATATCCACTAAAACATTCATTTACCTTTTCAACATGTGTACAAACTTCTGTTTCTCCTTTGTTGTGCATTTTGTGAACAGCCAGTGATTTCAGGAGAAAACTGGTAGTGTCAGGCTTATTTCTTAATGCTTCCACTTCCTTTGAGATTTAGGAAACCCAGTTCCAGGTTTCTTTAGCAACCTAGAACTTTATTTATTTATTTAACCTGACACTATGATATTGCCTAAAGTATGGATCACAATAAACTGTGGAAAATTCTGAAAGAGATGGGAATACCAGACCACCTGACCCGCCTCTTGAGAAATCTGTATGCACGTAAGGAAGCAACAGTTAGAACTGGACATGGAACAACAGACTGGTTCCAAATAGGAAAAGGAGTAGGTCAAGGCTGTATATTGTCACCCTGCTTATTTAACTTCTATACAGAGTGCATCATGAGAAACGCTGGGCTGGAGGAAGCACAAGCTGGAATAAAGATTGCTGAGAAAAATATCAGTAACCTCAGATATGCAGATGACACCACCCTTATGGCAGAATGTGAAGAAGAACTAAAAAACCTCTTGAGGAAAGTGAAAGAGGAGAGTGAAAAAGCTGGCTTAAAGCTCAACATTCAGAAAACTAAGATCATGGCATCTGGTCCCATCACTTCATGGAAAATAGATGGGGAAACAGTGGAAACAGTGAAAGACTATCTTTTTGGGCTCCTAAATCACTGCAGATGGTGATTGCAGCCATGAAATTAAAAGATGCTTACTCCTTGGAAGGAAAGTTATGACCAACCTAGACAGCATATTAAAAAGCAGAGACATTACTTTGCCAACAAAGATCTGTCTCATCAAGGCTATGGTTTTTCCAGTCGTTATGGATGGATGTGAGAGTTGGACTATAAAGAAGTCTGAGCACTGAAGAATTGATGCTTTTGAACTGTGGTGTTGGAGAAGACTCTTGAGAGTCCCTTGAACTGCAAGGCGATCCAACCAGTCCATCCTAAAGGAGATCAGTCCTGAGTTCATTGGATATTGAAGCTGAAACTCCAATACTTTGGCCACCTGATGTGAAGAGCTGACTCATTTGAAAAGACTCTGATGCTCGGAAAGATTGAAGGCAGGCAGAGAAGGGGACATCAGAGGATGAGATGGATGGATGGCATCACGACTCAATGGAGATGAGTTTGAGTAGACTCAGGGAGGTGGTGATGGACAGGGAGGCCTGGCGTGCTGTGGTCCATGGGGCCGCGAAGAGTTGGACACGACTGAGCAACTGAACTGAACTGAAAGCGCTGGTAGTTTTGTCCCTCTTGATACCCACCCTCTACTGGGCATCTTCTGTGGGCATTGCATGAAGCAGAAGAATTTGTAAGTACCTTAAAGGGAAAATCATCAAATGCAATTTGGATTTGGCTCAGTGATCTCTTCTTCCTAGGATTTTGCTTTCTCTAATTTGATTGTTTTTGAAACTCATTAATGTCTATAAATAGATTAATTTCTGTTTACTTTATTCAGCTTTTGCAGATCTTCTAAGTCAGAGTATCAATCTATTTAAATCTATCCCATTATAGGCCAAAGAAGCCCTCTAACATCAGTGGTCCTCAGTATTTTGGGCACCAAGAACTGGTTTCATGGAAGACAGTTTTTTCATGGATGAAGGAGCAGGTGGGGGGGGGGGCGGATAGTTCAGGGATTCAAGTGCATTACACTTATTGTGAACTTTATTTCTATTATTATTATCATCAGCTCCACCTCAGATCATCAGGCATTAGATCCAGAGGTTGGGGACCGCTTGGTCTAACTTATTCTAAAATATGTGTGTGTCTATATATCTGGTTTTTCCTATTTCTATCTGCTTAGTAAAGACATGGAGAAGGCAATGGCACCCCACTCCAGTTCTCTTGCCTGGAAAATCCCATGGATGGAGGAGCCTGGTGGGCTGCGGTCCATGGGATTGGGAAGAGTCAGACATGACTGAGCTGCTTCACTTTCACTTTTCACTTTCACGCATTGGAGAAGGAAATGGCAACCGACTCCAGTGTTCTTGCCTGGAGAATCCCAGGGACAGGGGAGCCTGGTGGGCTGGTGTCTATGGGGTCGCACAGAGTCGGACATGACTGACGCGACTTAGCAGCAGCAGCAGCAGTAAAGACATACATAATTTAGGGAGAGAGAGAAAACAACTTTTGGATTGTATGGGTAAATAAACTGTCATCTTTGAAAACACTGGCTACTTGACAAGTAAATATGAAGGTGAAAAAAGCACAAAAGCCATAACATGGTAAACATCTTTGGTGCGTATGATATCCATCTCCTTGCCAAACCCCTCCTACTCTCTGTCAGGAGAAGCACAAAACCTCACTTTATTTATTTATTTATTTTGATTGGAGGCTAATAACTTTAAAATACTGTGGTGGTTTTTGCCATACACTGATGGGAATCAGCCTCAGGTGTACGTGTGTCCCCCATCCCGGACCTTGTTCCCACCTCCCTCCCCATCCCATTCCTCTGGATTGTCCCAGTGCACTGGCTTTGACTGCCCTGTTTCATGTATCAAACTTGGACTAGTGATCTGTTTCACATATGGGAATATACATGTTTCAATGCTATTTTCTCAAATCATCCCGCCCTCACCTTCTCCCATAGAGCCCAAAAGTCTGTTCTTTACATCTGTGTCTCTTTTGCTGTCTCACATATAGGGTCATTGTTACCATCTTTCTAAATTCCATATATATGCATTAATACACTGTATTGGTGTTTCTCTTACTTAGTTCACTCTGTATAATAGGCTCTAGTTTCATCGACTTCATTAGAACTGATTCAAACGCATTGTTTTTAATAGCTGAGTAACATTCCATTGTGTATATGTAACACAGCTTTCTTATCCATTCGTCTGTGGATGGACAACTAGGTTGCTTCCATGTCATGGCTATTGTAAACAATGCTGCAATGAACATTGGGGTACATGTGTCTCTTTCAATTCTGGTTTGCTCGGTGTGTATGCCTAGCAGTGGGATTGCTGGGTCATATGGCAGATCTATTTTTAGTTTTTTAAGGAATCTTTATTCTGTTCTCCATAGCGGCTGTAGTAGTTTGTATCCCCACCAACAATGTAAGATGGTTCCCTTTTTCTACACCCTCTCTAGCATTTATTGTTTGTAGACTTTTTGATAGCAGCCCTTCTGACTGGCATGAGATGGTACCTTATTGTTTTGATTTGCATTTCTCTGATAATGAGTGATGTTGATCATTTTTTCATGTGTTTGTTAACCATCTGTATGTCTTCTTTGGAGAAATGTCTTCTTAGTTCTTGGCCCATTTTTTGATTGGGTTGTTTATTTTTCTGTCATTGAGCTACATGAGCTGTTTGTATATTTTTTAGATAATGCTTTGTCAGTTGCTTCATTTGCTATTATTTTCTCCCACTCTGAAGGCTGTCTGTTCACCTTGCTTATAGTTTCCTTCGTTGTACAAAAGCTTTTAAGTTTAATTAGGTCTCATTTGTTTATTTTTGCTTTTATTTCCATTACTCTGGGAGGTGGGTCATAGACGATCCTGCTGTGATTTATGTCAGAGAGTGTTTTGCCTATGTTTTCCTCTAGGAGTTTTTATAGTTTCTGGTCTTACATTTAGATCTTTAATCCATTTTGAGTTTATTTTTGTGTATGGTGTTAGAAAGTGTTCTAGTTTCATTTTTTTACAGGTAGTTGACTAGTTTTCCCAGCACCACTTGTTAAAAGAGATTGTCTTTTCACCAATGTATATTTTTGCCTCCTTTGTCAAAGATAAGGTGTCTGTAGATGCGTGTGTTTATCTCTGGACTTTCTATTTTATTCCATTGATCTATATTTCTGCCTTTGTGCCAGTACCATACTGTCTTGATGATTGTCCAGACAAAGATGTTACAGTAAAAGAAAAGTGTAGGCCAATATCACTGATGAACATAGATGCAAAAATCCTCAACAAAATTCTAGCAAATAGTTCCAGAAACATATTTAAAAGATCATACATCATGACCAAGTGGGCTTTGTCCCAGGGATGCAAGGATTCTTCAATATTCACAAACCAATCTATGTGATAGGCCACATTAACAAATTGAAGGATAAAAACCAAATGATTATCTCAATAGATTGCAGAGAAAACCTTTGAGAAAATTCAACAGCCATTTATGATAAAAACTCTTCAGAAAGCAGGCATAGAAGGAACATACCTCAACATAATTAGAACCCATATATGATAAACCCACAGCAAACATTATCCTCAATGGTGAAAAATTGAAAACTTTCCCTTAAAGTCAGGAACAAGACAAGGGTGCCCACTCTCACCACTACTATTCAACATAGTTTTGGAAGTTTTAGCCACAGTAATCAGAGAAGAAAAAGAAATGAAAGGAATCCAGATTGGAAAAGAAGTAAAACTCTCACTGTTTGCAGATGACATGATCCTCTACATAGAAAACCCTAAAGACACTACCAGAAAATTACTTCAGCTAATCAATGAATATAGTAAAGCTGCAGGATATAAAATTAATACACAGAAATCCCTTGCATTCCCATACACCACACAATGAAAAAACAGGAAGAGATATTAAAAAAATAATCCCATTCACCATTGTGATGAAAAGAATGAAATACTGAGGGATAAATCTACCTAAAGAAACAAAAGACCTGTATATAGAAAACTATAAAATGCTGATGAAAGAAGTCAAAGATGACACAAATAGATGGAGAAATTTACCATGTTCATGGATCAGAAGAATCAGTATAGTGAAAATAAGTATACACCTCAAAGCAATCTATAGATTCAGTGCAATCCCTATCAAGCTACCAATGGCATTTTTCACAGAACTATAACAAATAATTTCACAATTTGTTATGGAAATACAAAAAACCTTGAATAGCCAAAGCAATCTTGAGAAAGAAGAATGGAACTGGAGGAAACAACCTGCATGACTTCAGACTATACTGCAAAACCCCACTTTTGATTCCTTACTGAGTATTGTAAAACAAAGAATGCTGCTCCTATCCTTTTACAGGGATTAAATGATAAGCTGCTGCAGTAGTTGACACTATACCCTGAGAGAAATTAAGGATGAAAACCAAGTGAGGCATTCTGAGCTTTGAAAAAATAGGCCCCTTAGATAGTTAGATGTATATCTCAGGAAGAATTTTAATGAACCAAGATTATTGCATCTTCCCATATATTAAAAAAAAAAAACAAAACTAAAATAATTAACCAAGATATTTGTTCCTTTCAATAGAAGTAAACATTAATTGAGGCATGTGCTTAGTTACATGTATTCCTTAACCAAAAAACATATGTGTGTGTGTTTGTGTGTGTGTGTGTGTGTGTGTGTGTATGTATGCATGCTGGCTTTTCTTCCTACTTCTTTGGAGCAGTTCTCTCAGAAGCCACTGAGAGGCTGTTTTCTGGCTATAGTCCTCAGTAAGGTCTTGAAAAAAAACTGATACAACTCTTATGTTTAATATGTTTCTTCCAGTTCACATTATCTAAGTGTTTTTGATGGTGTCTTCAACTTGAATGGGTGAAATTCCATTAGTTTCAGACATACTTGCTAACTCTATATTCCTTGCCAATGACAGTATTACAAATAATCCTGTAAAGGAATCCTAGCTATGGATATGTACTGGAAAGCCTTCTTTGTTGCCTTAGAGTAGATCCTCTTCTTTTTTTAAAAGGCATATGAAGATTAGATACTAATCTAACCCTCTTCTGAGTTTGGGGAAATTTAAAAATATGATTTCTGGAGGATTTACAAACAGAAGCCCAGGGTAAGGGAGAAACAACATGCTACAAATATCAGAATGAAAAGTTGAAAGGAACCTTCATCCATGGATTTAGTTGAGTTACTAAAGAAACTTGCTTGGGAGGATTCTATCATTGGGCATCTCAATAAAATAAGTGAGATAGTGTGGCTGTGTTGCATAATCCACTTTATTTATTTATTTATTTTTTTTTTTTTTTTTTTTTTTTTTTTTTGGGTTTTGTCATACATTGATATGAATCAGCCATAGATTTACACTTATTCCCCATCCCGTTCCCCCCTCCCACCTCCCTCTCCACCCGATTCCTCTGGGTCTTCCCAGTGCACCCAGGCCCGAGCACTTGTCTCATGCATCCCACCTGGGCTGGTAATCTGTTTCACCATAAATAGTATACATGCTGTTCTTTTGAAATATCCCACCCTCACATTCTCCCACAGAGTTCAAAAGTCTGTTCTGTACTTCTGTGTCTCTTTTTCTATTTTGCATATAGGATTATCGTTACCATCTTCTAAATTCCATATATATGTGTTAGTATGCTGTAATGTTCTTTACTTTCTGGCTTACTTCACTCTGTATAAGGGGCTCCAGTTTCATCCATCTCATTAGGACTGGTTCAAATGAATTCTTTTGACGGCTGAGTAATATTCCATGGTGTATATGTACCACAGCTTCCTTATCCATTCATCTGCTGATGGGCATCTAGGTTGCTTCCATGTCCTGGCTATTATAAACAGTGCTGCGATGAACATTGGGGTGCACGTGTCTCTTTCAGATCTGGTTTCCTCAGTGTGTATGCCCAGAAGTGGGATTGCTGGGTCATATGGCAGTTCTATTTCCAGTTTTTAAGGAAATCTCCACACTGTTTTCCATAGCGGCTGTACTAGTTTGCATTCCCACCAACAGTGTAAGAGGGTTCCCTTTTCTCCACACCCTCTCCAGCATTTATTGCTTGTAGACTTTTGGATAGCAGCCATCCTGACTGGCGTGTAATGGTACCTCATTGTGGTTTTGATTTGCATTTCTCTGATAATGAGTGATGTTGAGCATCTTTTCATGTGTTTGTTAGCCATCTGTATGTCTTCTTTGGAGAAATGTCTGTTTAGTTCTTTGGCCCATTTTTTGATTGGGTCATTTATTTTTCTGGAATTGAGCTGCAGGAGTTGCTTGTATATTTTTGAGATTAATCCTTTGTCTGTTTCTTCATTTGCTATTATTTTCTCCCAATCTGAGGGCTGTCTTTTCACCTTACTTATAGTTTCCTTTGTAGTGCAAAAGCTTTTAAGTTTCATTAGGTCCCATTTGTTTAGTTTTGCTTTTATTTCCAATATTCTGGGAGGTGGGTCATAGAGGATCTTGCTGTGATTTATGTCGGAGAGTGTTTTGCCTATGTTCTCCTCTAGGAGTTTTATAGTTTCTGGTCTTACATTTAGATCTTTAATCCATTTTGAGTTTATTTTTGTGTATGGTGTTAGAAAGTGTTCTAGTTTCATTCTTTTACAAGTGGTTGACCAGTTTTCCCAGCACCACTTGTTAAAGAGGTTGTCTTTTTTCCATTGTATATCCTTGCCTCCTTTGTCAAAGATAAGGTGTCCATAGGTTCGTGGATTTATCTCTGGGCTTTCTATTCTGTTCCATTGATCTATATTTCTGTCTTTGTGCCAGTACCATACTGTCTTGATGACTGTGGCTTTGTAGTAGAGTCTGAAGTCAGGCAGGTTGATTCCTCCAGTTCCATTCTTCTTTCTCAAGATTACTTTGGCTATTCGAGGTTTTTTGTATTTCCATACAAATTGTGAAATTCTTTGGTCTAGTTCTGTGAAAAATACGTTGGTAGCTTGATAGGGATTGCATTGAATCTATAGATTGCTTTGGGTAGAATAGCCATTTTGACAATATTGATTCTTCCAATCCATGAACACGGTATGTTTCTCCATCTGTTTGTGTCCTCTTTGATTTCTTTCATCAGTGTTTTATAGTTTTCTATGTATAGGTCTTTTGTTTCTTTAGGTAGATGTACTCCTAAGTATTTTATTCTTTTTGTTGCAATGGTGAATGGTATTGTTTCCTTAATTTCTCTTTCTGTTTTTTCATTGTTAGTATATAGGAATGCAAGGGATTACTGTGTGTTAATTTTATATCCTGCAACTTTACTATATTCATTGATTAGTTCTAGTAATTTTCTGGTAGAGTCTTTAGGGTTTTCTATATAGAGGATCATGTCATCGGCAAACAGTGAGAGTTTCACTTCTTCTTTTCCTATCTGGATTCCTTTTACTTCTTTTTCTGCTCTGATTGCTGTGGCCAAAACTTCCAACACTATGTTGAACAGCAGTGGTGAGAGTGGGCACCCTTGTCTTGTTCCTGATTTCAGGGGAAATGCTTTCAATTTTTCACCATTGAGGGTGATGCTTGCTGTGGGTTTGTCATATATAGCTTTTATTATGTTGAGGTATGTTCCTTCTATTCCTGCTTTTTGGAGAGTTTTAATCATAAATGAGTGTTGAATTTTGTCAAAGGCTTTCTCTGCATCTATTGAGATAATCATATGGTTTTTATCTTTCAATTTGTTAATGTGGTCTATTACATTGATTGATTTGCGGATATTGAAGAATCCTTGCATTCCTGGGATAAAGCCCACTTGGTCATGGTGTATGATTTTTTTAATATGTTGTTGGATTCTGTTTGCTAAGGAATTTTGTTAAGAGATTTTTGATCTAATGTTCATCAGTGATATTGGCCTGTAGTTTCCTTTTTTTGTGGCATCTTTGTCAGGTTTTGGAATTAGGGTGATGGTGGCCTCATAGAATGAGTTTGGAAGTTTACCTTCTTCTGCAATTTTCTGGAAGGGTTTGAGTAAGGTAGGTGTTAGCTCTTCTCTAAATTTTTGGTAGAATTCAGCTGTGAAGCCATCTGGTCCTGGGCTTTTGTTTCCTGGAAGATTTTTGATGACAGTTTCGATTTCCTTGCTTGTGATGGGTCTGTTAAGATCTTCTATTTCTTTCTGGTTCAGTTTTGGAAAGTTATACTTTTCTAAGAATTTGTCCATTTCTTCCAAGTTGTCCATTTTATTGGCATAGAGCTGCTGGTAGTAGTCTCTGATGATCCTTTGTATTTCAGTGTTGTCTGTTGTGATCTCTCCATTTTCATTTCTAATTTTGTTAATTTGGTTCTTCTCTCTTTGTTTCTTAATGAGTCTTGCTAATGGTTTGTCAATTTTGTTTATTTTTTCAAAAACCAGCTTTTAGCTTTGTTGATTTTTGCTATGGTCTCTTTAGTTTCTTTTGCATTTATTTCTGCCCTAATTTTTAAGATTTCTTTCCTTCTACTAACCCTGGGGTTCTTCATTTCTTCCTTCTCTAGTTGCTTTAGGTGTAGAATTAGATTATTTATTTGGTTTTTTTCTTGTTTCTTGAAGTAAGCCTGTAATGCTATGAACCTTCCCCTTAGCACTGCTTTTACAGTGTCCCATAGGTTTGGGGTTGTTGTGTTTTCATTTTCATTCATTTCTATACATATTTTGATTTCTTTTTTGATTTCTTCTATGATTTGTTGGTTATTCAGAAGCGTGTTATTTAGCCTCCATATGTTTGAATTTTTAACAATTTTTTCCTGTAATTGAGATCTAATCTTACTGCACTGTGGTCAGAAAAGATGACTGGAATGATTTCAATTTTTTTGGATTTTCCAAGACTAGATTTATGGCCCAGGATGTGATCTATTCTGGAGAAGGTTCCGTGTGCACTTGAGAAAAAGGTGAAGTTGCTTGTTTTGGGGTGAAATGTCCTATAGATATCAATTAGGTCTAGCTGTCCATTGTGTCATTTAAAGTTTGTGTTTCCTTGTTAATTTTCTGTTTTAGTTGATCTATCCATAGGTTTTTGTGAGTGGGGTATTAAAGTTCCAATTATTATTGTGTTACTATTAATTTCCTCTTTATACTCGTTTAGTGTTTGCCCGTACATATTGCGTGCTCCTATGTTGGGTGCATATATATTTATAGTTGTTTTATCTTCTTCTTGGATTGATCCTTTGATCATTATGTAGTGTCCTTCTTTGTCTCTTTTCACAGCTTTTATTTGAAAGTCTATTTTATCTGATATGAGTATTGCGACTCCTGCTTTCTTTTGGTCTCCATTTGCATGAAATATTTTTTTCTAGCCTTTCACTTTTAGTCTGTATGTGTCTCTTGTTTTGAGGTGGGTCTCTTGTAGACAGCATATATGGGGGTCTTGTTTTTGTATCCATTCAGCCAATCTTTGTCTTTTGGTTGGGGCATTCAACCCATTTACATTTAAGGTAATTATTGATAGGTGTGGTCCCGTTGCCATTTACTTTGTTGTTTTGGGTTCACGTTTATACAACCTTTCTGCATTTCCTGTCTAGAGAAGATCCTTTAGCATTTGTTGAAGAGCTGGTTTGGTGGTGCTGAATTCTCTCAGCTTTTGCTTATCTGTAAAGCTTTTGAATTCTCCTTCATATCTGAATGAGATCCTTGCTGGATACAGTAATCTAGGTTGTAGGTTATTCTCTTTCATTACTTTCAGGACGTCCTGCCATTCCCTTCTGGCCTGGAGGGTTTCTATTGATAGGTCAGCTGTTATCCTTATGGGAATCCCTTTGTGTGTTATTTGTTGTTTTTCCCTTGCTGCTTTTAATATTTGTTCTTTGTGTTTGATCTTTGTTAGTTTGATTAATATGTGTCTTGGGGTGTTTCGCCTTGGGTTTATCCTGTTTGGGACTCTCTGGGTTTCTTGGACTTGAGTGGCTATTTCCTTCCCCATTTTAGGGAAGTTTTCAGCTATTATCTCCTGGAGTATTTTCTCATGGCCTTTCTTTTTGTCTTCTTCTTCTGGAACTCCTATGATTCGAATGTTGGGGCGTTTCACATTGTCCCAGAGGTCCCTGAGGTTGTCCTCATTTCTTTTGATCCTTTTTTCTTTTTTCCTCTCTGCTTCATTTATTTCCACCATTTTATCTTCTACCTTACTTATCCTATCTTCTGCCTCCGTTATTCTACTCTTGGTTCCCTCCAAAGTGTTTTTGATCTCATTCATTGCATTGTTCATTTTTATTTTTTTTTTTTTTATTTCTTCTAGGTCTTTATTAAACAATTCTTGTATCTTTTCAATC
This sequence comes from Cervus canadensis, assembly GCF_019320065.1. NCBI lineage: Eukaryota > Metazoa > Chordata > Mammalia > Artiodactyla > Cervidae > Cervus > Cervus canadensis. Next base: position 51,993,265 of record NC_057399.1, read on the forward strand.
TTTGTCTCCAGGCTATTTATCTGTAACTCCATTTTGTTTTCAAGTTTTTGGATCATTTTTATTATCATTATTCTAAATTCTTTTTCAGGTAGATTCCCTATCTCCTCCTCTTTTGTTTGACTTGGTGGGCATTTTTTATGTTCCTTTACCTGTTGGGTATTTCTTTGCCTTTTCATCTTGTTTAGATTGCTGTGTCTGGAGTGGACTTTCTGTATTCTGGAGGTCTGTGGTTCTTTTTTATTGTGGAGGATTTACCCAGTGGGTGGGGTTAGACGATTGGCTTGTCAAGGTTTCCCGGTTAGGGAAGCTTGCGTCAGTGTACTGGTGCGTGGAACTTGATTTCTTCTTTTTGGAGAGCAATGGAGTGCCCAGTAATAAGTTTTGAGATGGGTCTATGTGTCAGGTGTCACCTTGGGCAGCCTGTATGTTGACATTCGGGGCTATGTTCCTGTGTTGCTGGAGAATTTGCGTGGTATGTCTTGCTCTAAAACTTATTGGCTCTTGGGTGGTGGTTGGTTTCAGTATAGGAGGAGAAAAAGGGGGACTCAAGAGGAGAGAGAGAGATCTACGCAGCTGTCTGTTCCCAGAGTGTCCTCCGTATCTCAGACACCTACAAGGATTCACAGAATTGGATTGGGAAGAGAAGGGGAAAGGAGGAAATAGAGGTGTTCTGAGGTAGAAAACAGAGAGTCAAGATTGGGAGAGAATAATCTTCGGTTTAAAGATAGGGCTTCTCCTCTTTTTTTTTTTGTAAGGTTATAGTGTAGTGAAGATGAAAATGAAGAGTAGTAGAGGAGTACTAGAGGACTTTAAAAGAAATAAGAGAAAAAGAAAAATAGAAAATAAAAGAGAAAACGGAAAGGAAAAAAAAGAAGAAAAAAGAAAAAAAAGAAAAAGAAAAAAAAGAAAAAAAAACAAAAAAATAAGAAAGAAAAAAAAATTTTTTTTTCCCCTAATTAAAAAAATCGTAAAAATCTATGAAAATGAAAGTTAAGGAGTAATGGGGGAGTAATAGGGAATTTTAAAGGAAAATAAAAGAGGAAAAATAAAAAAGAAAAAATATAAAAAGAAAAAAAAATTTTTTTTTTTTCCTTACTTAGAAAAAAAAAAGTAAAAATATATCTAGGAGTTTCTCTGGAGCTGTTGCGGTCAGTGTGGGTTCAGCTCAGTTTCAGACAGCTCCTCGTTCCAGCTTACACTTCTCGATATCTACAGGGCCCTTCCGGTGAAGTCGGTGTTTTCTACAGGGATTTTAATCTGTTGCACCAGTCCCTTCTGAAGCGGTTCCCTTTGTTTATTTGGCTTCTGTTTGCCGGTCTCTTCAGAGCCTCATTTCCGCCCTGACACAGGCGGGCGAGGTGGGCTCTTATTCAGTTAGCTAGTTCCGTTGCGCTGCTGGGAGGGGCTGACGCTGCGGGGATGGGCTGGCGCTGCGGGGCGGGGCTGACGCTGCGGGGAGGGGCTGGCCCTGCGGGGGGCGGGCTGGCGCTGCCGGGAGGGGCTGACGCTGCTTTCTCAGTCTGCGCTGCTCAGGCTCCCGGCTGTTCTATATGGAGCGCGCCCCCGCGCTGCGCTAGGTTCCAGCCCTCAGGTGTTACACAAAAGCGCGGAAGGAAAAGCTGCGCCTGCTCTCTGTGCCTTCCCCGTCAGAGCGGTCCAGGCAGCGAGGGGCTTGATGGGCGCACTATCCCCAGGTGTGGCGCACTCACTCCCTTCCGCGGACCCAGTTTCAGTTTCCGCTGGCGCCAGTCGGGCGCGCGCGCCTTCCGCCCTCCGCGTCCCCAGCCCCAGTCCCCGCCCGCGCCGGTCGGGTGCCTGCGCCCTGTGTCTCGCCGCGACCCTCCCCTCCCCCCTGCCTCCTGCTTCCGGCGGGGCTGGGCCGGTCTGCAGCCTGCGAGCTCTTCTCCGGACTTTCTCCGTCCCTTTGTTCTGCGAACGGCCGGCAGTGTGTTCCCGCTGGTTAATTTTCTCTCTCTCTTTTGGTCTCCCACAGTTCAAGTTGGCACCTCACAGAAGCTCCCTCCGATTGTCCTCAGGGCACTCAGGCCCGGACCCTAGCCCAAGCAAGGCCGCCTAAGACTCCCTTCCCGGGACGGGTCTCCGTCCTTAGCTCTTTTGTCTCACTTTTTATCTTTTATATTTTGTCCTACCTCCTTTCGAAGACAATGGTCTGCTTTTCTGGGCACCTGATGACCTCAGCTAGCGATCAGAAGTGGTTTTGTGAAGTTTGCTCTGCATTCAGTTATTCTTTTGATGAATTTGTAGGAGAGAAAGTGGTCTCCCCGTCCTACTCCTCCGCCATCTTGGCTCCTCCATTTATTCTTTTTTTAAAAAATAAAGAGCCGCTTTATCAT